>NW_024377343.1:0-7314 GCF_016835505.1 Polypterus senegalus
AAATTTCCAGCTTCTATACTTCACTGTTTAAAATCACCTTTATAATCCTCACTGCTATTCCATCTAGTAACGTTGCTGCAGTCAAGTATTTGTGTACAACTTTAGCACAAATGACGCTGGTCAACAAGCTTTTGCTACTGGGATTTTTCCACCTAATCTTTAACAAATTTCACTTGCTGACTGCAAATCTGAAAACCGTTTTCGTCCAGCAGCACATCCCATTTTTTAGTTATGATGTTCCAGGTCTTGGACAACAAGTGTGACTGGACAGTAAAGATGGAAAACCATTTTGATAAATTTCGGTAATTCAACTAGGGATGCCACACGCTACTAACAGCTGTGAGTTGTTTAACTTGTCATTATTAATTTTATTTAAAAATTATTTGTTTTTAATTAGCGGAAAAAAATATTTGTTACTGATTACCAAGTCTTATATGACTCTTAAGCATAATGACACAACTCAGACTTGGCGCTGCAGTAGGTACTCAGTTTTACTGTTTCCTTAACATAACAATGCATTTCAGGAGTTTTTGTTTATTAGATTCACCTTTACTTTGAAAATTTTGTCAAGGTAATGGACAGAAACGTCAATGCATTTCAGCATTTAAGAAATAAGTATGGTCTCAGAGAGACGGCAACATTGGCACAGTGGTAGCGCTGCTGCCCGCAGTTAGGAGACCTCGGTTGACTTCCCAGGTCCTCCCTTTGTGGAGTTTGCATGTTCTCCCCGTGTCTGTATGCGTTTCCTCCCACAGACCAAAGACATGCAGGTTAGATGCATTGGTGATCGTAAATTGTCCCTGGTGTTGTGTGTGTGTGTGCCCAGTTGTCGGCTGGCGCCCTGCCTGAGGTTTGTTCCTGCCTTGTGCCCTGTGTTGGCTGGGATTGGCTCCAGCAGACCCCCGTGACCCTGTAGTTAGAATATAGTAGGTTGGATAATGGATGGTCTTGAGAAAAGTGAAGTCAAAACTAAGGAAAGTGTTTTTGTTGGTCCTGAAACCCATGAACTGAAGCTTAACAATGAGTTCAAAATGAAACTGAAGCCAACTGAATCATCACCGTAGGCATTTGTGCAGGTTGTCCAGAGTTTTCTTGGCTATCACAGAGCAGAGAGTTATGCTGAGCTTATGGAGAACATGCTGGTATCGTCTTCTGGTTTGTTTTCAGAATAAACACATCAAAACAGTTTTGGTGGGACAGAGTCCAAACTCCAGATATAGTCTTGATATATTGATATTCAAACGTGTCAAAACGTCAATGATGTGTATCTCAAAAACGTCACATGCTAACTTCATTCTGATTTCACATACTGTTGGGTCCATAAATATTTGGACACAGACAACATTTTCTAATTTTGGTTCTGTACATTACCACAATGAATTTTAAATGAAACAACTCACATGCAGTTGAAGTGCAGACTTTCAGCTTTAATTCAGTGGGATGAAAAATACGATTACATAAAAATGTGACGCAAATAAAGCATTTTTTAACACAATCCCTTTATTTCAGGGGCTCAAAAGTAATTGGACAAATTAAATAACTGGAAATAAAATGTTCATTTCTAATACTTGGTTGAAAACCCTTTGCTGGCAATGCCAGCCTGAAGTCTTGAACTCCTGGACATCACCAGATGCTGGGTTTCCTCCTTTTTAATGCTCTGCCAGGCCTTTACTTTCAGTTGCTGTTTGTTTGTGGGCCTTTCTCACCGAAGTTTAGTCTTCAACAAGTGAAATGCCGATCAATTGGATTAAGATCAGGTGACTGACTTGGCCATTCCAGAATTTTCCACTTCTTTGCTTTAATAAACTCCTGGGTTGCTTTGGCTGTATGTTTTGGTCATTGTCCATCTGTATCATGAAACACCCCGCCAATTAATTTGACTGCATTTAGCTGGATTTGAGCAGACAGTATGTCTCTGAACACCTCAGAATTCATTCGGCTGCTTCTGTCCTGTGTCACATCATCAATAAACACGAGTGTCCCAGTGCCACTGGCAGCCATCACTGCCTGACTCCAGCGTGTTTACAGATGATGTGCTACGCTTTGGATAATGAGCTGTTCCACGCCTTCCTTCTCCATACTTTTTTCTTGCCTTTATCATTCTGGTAGAGTTTGATCTTGGTTTCCTTTGTCTAGAGAATGTTTTTTCCCGAACTGCGCTGGCTTTTTAGATGTTCTTTACCAAAGTCCAATCTAGCCTTTCTATTCTTGAGGCTTATGAGTGGCTGGCACCTTGCAGTGCACCCTCTGTATTTACTTTCATGCAGTCTTCTCTTTATGGTAGAGTCAGATATCGATCAGCCGACCAAGCCCTGAGAGTGTTGTTCACTTGGTTGGCTGTTGTGAAGGTTTCTCTTCACCATGGAAATGATTCTGCGATCATCAACCAATGTTGTCTTCCGTGGACGTCCAGGTCTTTTTGCGTTGCTGAGTTCACCAGTGCTTGCTTTCTTTCTCAGTATGTACCAAACTGGAGATTTTGCACTCGTAATAATGTAGCAATTTTTCTGTTTTCGCAGCTTAAGGATGGCTTCTTCACCTGCATGGAGAGCTCCTTGACCGCATGTTGTCTGTTCACAGCAAAATCTTCCACATGCAAGCACCACACCTCAGATCAACTCCAGGCCTTTTATCTGCTTAATTGATAATGACATAACGACAGACTTGAAGACACCTGCCCATGAAATAGCCTTTGAGTCAATCGTCCAATTACCTTTGAGCCCCTGAAATGAAGGGATTGTGTTCAAAAAATGCTTTAGTTGCCTCACATTTTTATGAAATCGTTTTGTTCAACCCACTGAATTAAAGCTGAAAGTCTGCACTTCAACGTCATCTGAGTTGTTTCATTTAACATTCATTGTGGTGATGTGCAGAACCAAAATTAGAAAAAAGTGGTCTCTGTCCAAATATTTATGGACCTAACTGTATATCCTTTGCAATCTCAATGTGATCTCAGAGAAAATCCATTGACTTGCATTTTGGATATTAGTGCTGACATCTTCTGGAGGGAGGACTGGCACCTACTGTCAGCACTTTGGTAGTGACCTAGTTTAAGACCACAGCTGATTTTATAATGGGGCAACTTTTTGAATGAGAGCGTGAGAATGCAAATACGCAAATATGTAGATATGTCTGGCAATATAATGTAAAATGCTTCCTCCTGAACAACTCTTGGAATTTATTTTGAAATTTTTGCGCAATATTTATTTATTTATTAATCATATGACTGATTGATTGATTGATTGATTGATTGACTGTATAATCTGTCCTGTGAGTTTGTATCCTTTGTCATTCATGTTTCTGCTACTATGTGCATCTGAATTTCCCCTTGGGATTAGTAGATTATCCAATCTGATCTAATGTAATCTAATGTAATGTAAAACATATGGGATTCACATATATGTTTTAAGATTATATTTGAAATAAAATAAACATACATTTACCTTAATACAGAGTAACAAACACATTTGTAAATAGATTGGGTGTAAGATAAATGATGACTGTCACCACAGGGCAGTTGTGTTACACCCAGAAACTTCACATTAGAAGACATCTCCTCTGTTCTCTGTAACCCCAAAGGGCAAACAGAGCAAATACTAATGAATGCAAGGTGAGTAGTAATAAACCTTTATTCAGTCATTAGAGATGTCAGTATTCATACGTAAATGTTCTTAATGTATCAAAAAAACGAAAGCAAATGAAACTACACCAGCAAATAAAAAGAATTCTGGGAAAGAAGACACTTTCAACAACTTCACCAGTGGAATGGATTGTGTAACCTCAGTCTGTGGTTAGGGGAACAGAGGAGCAGTCAAGGGAATCAATTAAATAGATCTCAGTGGAAAATGAAGAAATCTGAGATGAGACCCTGACACAAGAGAGCAAAGTCAAGGAATTTAACCACCAAATGACTTCAGATGTGTGCATTAATATAATGGCATTTCACTTGAACAGACATCACAATCAGGAAATGCGATGTACTGAATCAAATTTAGGATCTGAGTGGTGTCACTAACGTGCACATGGGAGGCAGCTAAAGGGCTTTAGTAAGGTCAGTTCCGAGTCATACCAGGATGTGGCAGAGTGCACTGACTCTTTTTCTTCCTTTCCTCATGGGAGATTCCACCTGGCTCTCTTGACGTCACTTCCGGGACTGAGCCTATGGACGGAGACATTGCCGGCCCTAGGCCCTGTAAAGTCACGTCCGGGCTCAAACCAATGGCTGAAGACCTTCCTGAGCCCGATCCCTATGATCTTACTTCCTCTCTTCCCCTTTAAAAGCCTGCACCTTTACCCTATTCTCTCAGTTCTGTTTTTTGTACAGCAGTGCTGTATTTATTTGCTCAACTCTGCAGCCAGGAAATCAATTATACGGGTGGTGCCTCAAACCTTTTCATGACTCTGAGTCGAGTTTTTGACAGTGGACACTTACAGAATGTTTGGGATTTATGACATGACTGGATGCAAAGAACGTTCACATGCCGAGGTTTATCTAAATACACTGATATAAAGCATCAGGTCTTTGTTAATAAACACTTAAAAAGACACTTGTGTTCAAATCCTTACTAAAGCATTCACTACATACAAATAAAATATCAAAACACATGAATGAGCACACGTCTCTGAATTGTGTTGTTGTATTTTAAGTGTCTTACCAAGATAACTGAAAACTTTCTGTGTATGAAGTAGTAAGAGCCATTGTGCTCTACAGCAACCCTGCAGCCATTTGAAAAATAAAGAGAAAGAAAGCCTGAACAATTTGAGATGTGTTCATCAAAAGGAATAAATGTGTATTTACTAAAATTTATCTGAGCAGAAATAACAAGAATAAAAGTGTGAGAGAAACAGCAGGGCACAAAAATGAAGAAGTTCAGCATAAGTGTAGAAACCCGAGAGAAGAACTTGACTTCAGAGAGAACAGGAACAGTCATATGCATCCCACTGAAGAGGATTCAGAGTCATAACCAATACCATCGCTCAGTCGTGTTCATGTACTGTATTTGTATATCCCATGACAGCCCGTGTTACAAAGGGGTAGAAATCCCTGGATCGTTTTCCATGGTGCATTAGAGTTCTCTCTGTGTCAAGCAGCACTCAGTTTACACACAAAGCATAGCCATCTGCTTGCTCTTGATATGGATGTCCAACCATCTCACACAAACTTCTTTTATATTTCACAAGCAATTCTTCTGAGTTAATTTGTGTATGAAAGTAACAAGTGAAAGCAAAGAGTTGAAGCAGCTGCGGCAGAATCCCAAATAGCACAGACTCTTCCAAGGACCTGTTCGATAACCAGTCACTGCTGACAAGGCCCCTCACTCTTGCAACCTCCATGAATGATCCATAGTCCACCCCTTTGATTGTTCTAAGGTCCTCAAGCCCCTTTAATGTGTAGTAAAAGCAGTCTTAGACAATTTCAGTATTTTTTTGATCTGAAATAATTATCCATCTCTGATTTGTATCTTCAACGTACCGCTCATGCAATTCCCAGTAAAATAATCCTCACTCCTTGTTTATCTTAAACCAGGCTGTTAGAGTGGTATCTCTATCCCTACCCCTATCCAATGTGGAAACTATGTTTCCCTCTCTAAATACAATGCTACGCTCCCCTGGCAAGTCAACTGCTAACTGCATAATTGTAGGCGAATGTTCATGGACAACAAATCAAAATAACTGACACACTGCCAGAGTGGCGCCAATACACCGATCGTTTTCTAATTGTGTAATTTCGTCATGTTTAAGAGTAGTACCCTCTCTATTGACAACATTCACACAATTGTGTCCCTTATATACGTACTTTATTTGAAGAGGTACTTCACAGTCTTTTCTGTAACACAGACCGCTACATCGATATGGCAGTTGAACTTGTGACTCAGATACAGGTTGTAATTTACTAACCACTCGTTCATCTCCTTCAACCAATCTCAACTCTTTGATACTGACTATTTTTCAGTTATTCATCCTCATTGGCTGATGTCTTTTACTATTTTTCCATTGGGAAATTCTTTGAGCATTGACCCTCTACCATACATGCGCTGATGAATTCAAATGACCACATGGACTGTGGATCCTATTTTTAACTATGATCTCA
The DNA here is from genome assembly GCF_016835505.1 of Polypterus senegalus. Classification (NCBI taxonomy): domain Eukaryota; kingdom Metazoa; phylum Chordata; class Cladistia; order Polypteriformes; family Polypteridae; genus Polypterus; species Polypterus senegalus. The sequence goes on from NW_024377343.1 coordinate 6,092, forward strand.
TGGAGGTGAGGGTCTTGAGTAGGGTCTGGCAGCTCCAAGTTTAGCAGCCTGATGATAACATCCATATCTTGTGGCTTATCTTTGGTCCTGAGAAACAGAAGGATGTGTGTCTCAGGGAGACCATTCTTCTGAAACACAACAACGTGGACTCTTGTCACAATCCTAATATCTGCTTCTGCATGAAATCATTGATACACTTGTTTAGCTTAAGATGAACCACTCCTACAATGATATTGGGCCTTGTCTCTGGCCTGTGATCTAGCCCTAAATTTTTTGTAATATCCTACCACTGTAGATTACACATCATTGCAGGTACAATGTCAGGTGGCCTGAATCTACTCACCATTAAAACCATCCATCCATTATCTAACCCCCTACAGTGCATCCAGAAAGTATTCACAGCGCATCACTTTTTCCACATTGCCGACACATTGACTTCATGCTTGGTTTGTGCTCTGACATGAACTGTCAACTGTGGGACCTTCAATAGACAGGTGTGTGCCTTTCAAATCATGTCCAGTCAACTGAATTGACCACAGGTGGACTCCAATTAGGCTGCAGAAACATCTCAAGCATGATCATGGCAAAGGCTGTGAATACTTATGTATATGTGCTTTCTCAATTTTTTATTTTAATAAATTTGCAAAAACCTCAAGTAAACTTTTTTCACATTGTCATTATGGGGTGTTTTGTGTAGAATTCTGAGGAAAAAAATGAATTTAATCCAATTTGGAATAAAGCTGTAACATAACAAAAAAAGTGATGCGCTGTGAATACTTTCCGGATGCACTGTAGTATATCCTAACACAGGGTCACGGGGGTCTGCAGGTGCCAATCCCAGCCAACACAGGGCACAAGGCATGAAACAAACCCCGGGCAAATTAAATCTCCTCTTGATATTTTTGCATCACATATCTTGGGCCTCCGTGGAATGTTGAAGGAATTAAATAAACCCTCCCTGGAGCAAATGTGAGTAAATATGCCTAAAGTTGTATTTATGTGATCCATCAACCCATTGTACATTTCGATCCTCAATCGTGCTTGGGTTTGCAACACAGTTCCTCGATTTCCTTCTGTCCTCACATAAAAATCAACACATTATTGTTGGCTCAGCCTCCCACACTCAAAAACTGGTTAAAGTATTGTCCCTTATTCCCAGCCATTAACACTAATACTGTAATTTGACCCTTGGATTTGTGTGGAAGACAGAATTTCTTCATTCC
>NW_024377344.1:0-36951 GCF_016835505.1 Polypterus senegalus
CACTTCATCTTAAACTCACTTTTAAATCCCATTAACGCAATGGACAAAAACTGAAGTTGAGTGAAACTCAATGAGTCTTAACTTCTATGTTGTGAAACCACTTTAAATACATCTGCGACATAGTTTTTTACAGAAATGAACTGTTTTGAACAGTTTCCTTTTGGAAAACAAGCCGTCACACATGTATACACAAAGTGATTTTAAGCCCTTGAAACGCGTTATGGTGATTTCAGGTTACCTTCAACTGTAACTCTTTGGAAAGTCAAAATACTCTGGTAAAAGCAGTTCTAAATGAGTGAAATCCCAGTACCCTTATGGTTAAGAACTGTTTGTGATGGTTTCCCCACTGTTTTCAAAGTGCAATTCAACATCTCAAACTCAACGTTTGAAATTCCTATTGAGTTGCATTGGGCAAAAACTGAAGTTGAGTTAAATTTAATGAGTCTTAACTTCTATGTTGTGAAACCACTTGAAACACATCTGCGACATAGTTTTTTACAGAAATGAACTGTTTTGAACAGTTTCCTGGTGGAAAACAAGGCGTCACACATGTACCACTAAAATTCAGGCCTGCGCGTTATGGTGAAATAAGGTTACCTTCAACTCTAACGCGCTGTAAAGTCAAAATACTCTGAAGTAAAGCAGTTCTAAATGATGAAATCCCCAGTACCCTTATGGTTAAGAACTGTTTGGATGGTTTCCCCACTGTTTTCAAAGTGCACTTCACACCAAACTCACTTTTTGAAATCCCTATTAACTTGCAATGGACAAAAACTGAAGTTGAGTGAAACTCAATGAGTCTTAACTTCTATGTTGTGAAACCACTTTCGTACATCATGACATAGTTTTTCAGAAATGAACTGTTTTGAACAGTTTCCTTTTGGAAGACAAGCGTCACACATACAATGTTTACACAAGAAGTGATTTTTAGCCCTAGAAGCAGCGTTATGGTGATTTCAAGGTTACCTTCAACTCTAACTCTGTGTAAAGTCAAAATACTCTGGTAAAAGCAGTTCTAAATGATAAAATCCCAGTACCCTTATAGTTTAGAACTTTGTTTTGGATGGTTTCCCACTGTTTTTCAAAGTGCAATTCAACATCTTAAACTCACTTTTTTGAAATCCCCATTGAGTTGCATTGGGCAAAAACTGAAGTTGAGTTAAATTTAATGAGTCTTAACTTCTATGTTGTGAAACCACTTGAAACACATCTGCGACATAGTTTTTTACAGAAATGAACTGTTTGAACAGTTTCCTGGTGGAAAACAAGGCGTCACACATGTGTACACAAAAGTTATTTTCAGGCCCTGAAGCGTGTTATGGTGCAGTCAGGTTACCTTCAACTCTAACTGTGGAAAGTCAAAATACTCTGGTAAAAGCAGTTCTAAATGATAAAATCCCATGTACCCATATGGTTAAGAACTGTTTGGATGGTTTCCCAACTATTTTTCAAAGTGCACTTCAACATCTTAAACTCACTTTTTGAAATCCCCATTAACACAGTTGCGACGGGCAAAAACTGTTGGTGAGTCAAATTTAATGAGTCTTAACTTCTATGTTGTGAAACCACTTGAAACACATCTGCGACATAGTTTTTACAGAAATGAACTGTTTTGAACAGTTTCCTGGTGGAAAACAAGCCGTCACACATGTGTACACAAAGTGAATTTCAGGCCCTGAAAGCGTTATGGTGAAATAAGGTTACCTTCAACTCTAACTCTGTGTAAAAGTCAAAATACTCTGGTAAAAGCAGTTCTAAATGATAAAATCCCCAGTACCCTTATGGTTAAGAACTGTTTGGATGGTTTCCCAACTGTTTTCAAAGTGCACTTCAACATCTTAAACTCACTTTTGAAATCCATTAACTTGCATTGGACAAAAACTAAAAAGTTGAGTGAAACTCAATGAGTCTTAACTTCTATGTTGTGAAACCACTTGAAACACATCTTGTAGTTTTTACAGAAATGAACTGAACAGTTTCCTGTTGGAAAACACGGCGTCACACATGTTGTACACAAAAGTTATTTTCAGGCCCTGAAACGCGTTATGGTGAAATAAGGTTACCTTCAACTCTAACGCGCTGTGTAAAGTCAAAATACTCTGGTAAAAGCAGTTCCTAAATGATGAAATCCCCAGTACCCTTATGGTTAAGAACTGTTTGGATGGTTTCCCAACTGTTTTCAAAGTGCACTTCAACATCTCAAACTCACTTTTGAAATCCTATTAACTTGCATGGTGGACTGAAGTTGAGTGAAACTCAATGAGTCTTAACTTATATGTTGTGAAACCACTTGAAACACATCTGCGACATAGTTTTTTACAGAAATGAACTGTTTTGAACAGTTTCCTGGTGGAAAACAAGGCGTCACACATGTGTACACAAAGTTGAATTTCAGGCCCTGAAAGTTTATGGTGAAATAAGGTTACCTTCAACTCTAACTCTGTGTAAAGTCAAAATACTCTATGGTAAAAGCAGTTCTAAATGATAAATCCCAGTACCCTTATGGTTAAGAACTGTTTGGATGGTTTCCCAACTATTTTTCATAGTGCACTTCACATCTTAAACTCACTTTTTGAAATCCCCATTAACTTGCAATGGACAAAAACTGAAGTTGAGTGAAACTCAATGAGTCTTAACTTCTATGTTGTGAAACCACTTGAAACACATCTGCGACATAGTTTTTACAGAAATGAACTGTTTTGAACAGTTTCCTGGTGGAAAACAAGGCGTCACACATGTGTACACAAAGTGATTTTCAGGCCCTGAACCGCGTTATGGTGAAATAAGGTTACCTTCAACTCTAACGCTGTGTAAAGTCAAAATACTCTGGTAAAAGCAGTTCTAAATGATGAAATCCCCAGTACCCTTATGGTTAAGAACTGTTTGGATGGTTTCCCAACTGTTTTCAAAGTGCACTTCAATCTTAAACTCACTTTTTGAAATCCCCATTAACTTGCAATGGACAAAAACTGAAGTTGAGTGAAACTCAATGAGTCTTAACTTCTATGTTGTGAAACCACTTGAAACACATCTGCGACATAGTTTTTAACAGAAATGAACTGTTTTGAACAGTTTCCTGGTGGAAAACAAGGCGTCACACATGTGTCACACAAAGTGAATTTCAGGCCCTTGAAGCGTGTATGGTGAAATAAGGTTACCTTCAACTCTAACGCTGTGGAAAGTCAAAATACTATCGTAAAAGCAGTTCTAAATGATAAAATCCCAGTACCCTTATGGTTAAGAACTGTTTGGATGGTTTCCCCAACTGTTTTCAAGTGCACTTCAACATCTTAAACTCACTTTTTGAAATCCCATTAAGTTGCATTGGGCACAAACTGAGTTGAGTGAAACTCAATGAGTCTTAACTTCTATGTTGTGAAACCACTTGAAACACATCTGCGACATAGTTTTTTACAGAAATGAACTGTTTTGAACAGTTTCCTGGTGGAAAAACAAGGCGTCACACATGTGTACACAATTTTTTCAGGCCCTTGAAAGCTTATGGTGAATTCAGGTTACCTTCAACTCTAGCTCTGTGGAAAGTCAAAATACTACTCTGGTAAAAGCAGTTCTAAATGATGAAAATCCCCAGTACCCTTATGGTTAAGAACTGTTTGGATGGTTTCCCAACTGTTTTTCAAGTGCACTTCAACATCTCAAACTCACTTTTGAAATCCCCATTTGAACTTGCATTGGGCAAAAACTGAAGTTGAGTTAAACTCAATGAGTCTTAACTTATATGTTGTGAAACCACTTGAAACACATCTGCGACATAGTTTTTTGAAATGAACTGTTTTGAACAGTTTCCTGGTGGAAAACAAGGCGTCACACATGTGTACACAAAGTGATTTTCAGGCCCTGAAACGCGTTATGGTGAAATAAGGTTACCTTCAACTCTAACGCTGTGTAAAGTCAAAATACTCTGGTAAAAGCAGTTCTAAATGATGAAATCCCCAGTACCCTTATGGTTAAGAACTGTTTGGATGGTTTCCCAACTGTTTTTCAAAGTGCACTTCACATCTTAAACTCACTTTTTGAAATCCCCATTAACTTGCATTGGACAAAAACTGAAGTTGAGTGAAACTCAATGAGTCTTAACTTCTATGTTGTGAAACCACTTGAAACACATCTGCGACATAGTTTTTACAGAAATGAACTGTTTTGAACAGTTTCCTGGTGGAAAACAAGCGTCACACATGTGTACACAAAGTGATTTTCAGCACTTGAAACAGCGTTATGGTGATTTAAGGTTACCTTCAACTGTAACTCTTTGGAAAGTCAAAATACTCTGGTAAAAGCAGTTCTAAATGATGAAATCCCCAGTACCCTTATGGTTAAGAACTGTTTGGATGGTTTCCCAACTGTTTTTCAAAGTGCACTTCAACATCTCAAACTCACTTTTTGAAATCCTATTAACTTGCAATGGGACAAAACTGAAGTTGAGTGAAACTCAATGAGTCTTAACTTCTATGTTGTGAAACCACTTGAAATACATCACGACATAGTTTTTACAGAAATGAACTGTTTTGAACAGTTTCCTGGTGGAAAACAAGGCCGTCACACATGTGTACACAAAGTGATTTTCAGGCCCTGAAACGCGTTATGGTGAAATAAGGTTACCTTCAACTCTAACGCTGTGTAAAGTCAAAATACTCTGGTAAAAGCAGTTCTAAATGATGAAATCCCCAGTACCCTTATGGTTAAGAACTGTTTGGATGGTTTCCCAACTGTTTTCAAAGTGCACTTCAACATCTTAAACTCACTTTTGAAACTCCATTAACTTGCAATGGACAAAAACTGAAGTTGAGTGAAACTCAATGAGTCTTAACTTCTATGTTGTGAAACCACTTGAAACACATCTGCGACATAGTTTTTTACAGAAATGAACTGTTTTGAACAGTTTCCTGGTGGAAAACAAGGCGTCACACATGTGTACACAAAGTGAATTTCAGGCCCTGAAACGCGTTATGGTGAAATAAGATTACCTTCAACTCTAACTCTGTGAAAGTCAAAATACTCTGGTAAAAGCAGTTCTAAATGATGAAATCCCCAGTACCTTTATGGTTAAGAACTGTTTGGATGGTTTCCCAACTGTTTTTCAAAGTGCACTTCACATCTTAAACTCACTTTTTGAAATCCCCATTAACTTGCAATGGACAAAACTGAAGTTGAGTTAAATTTAATGAGTCTTAACTTCTATGTTGTGAAACCACTTGAAACACATCTACGACATAGTTTTTTACAGAAATAAACTGTTTTGAACAGTATCCTGGTGGAAAACAAGCCGTCACAGATGTGTACACAAAGTGATTTTCAGGCCCCTGAAGCGTTATGGTGAAATTCAGGTTACCTTCAACTCTAACTCTGTGGAAAGTCAAAATACTCTGGTAAAAGCAGTTCTAAATGAAGAAATCCCCAGTACCCTTATGGTTAAGAACTGTTTGGATGGTTTCCCAACTGTTTTCAAAGTGCACTTCAACATCTTAAACTCAACTTTTGAAATTCCCATTAATAGCATTGGACAAAAACTGAAGTTGAGTGAAACTCAATGAGTCTTAACTTCTATGTTGTGAAACCACTTGAAACACATCTGCGACATAGTTTTTACAGAAATGAACTGTTTTGAACAGTTTCCTGGTGGAAAACAAGGCGTCACACATGTGTACACAAAGTGATTTTCAGGCCCTGAAAGCGTTATGGTGAAATAAGGATACCTTCAACTCTAACGCTGTGTAAAGTCAAAATACTCTGTTAAAGCAGTTCTAAATGATGAAATCCCCAGTACCCTTATGGTTAAGAACTGTTTGGATGGTTTCCCAACTGTTTTTCAAAGTGCACTTCAACATCTTAAACTCACTTTTGAAATCCCAATAATTTGCAATGGGACAAAACTGAAGTTGAGTTAAACTCAATGAGTCTTAACTGCTATGTTGTGAAACCACTTGAAACACATCTGCGACATAGTTTTTTACAGAAATGAACTGTTTTGAACAGTTTCCTGGTGGAAAACAAGGCGTCACACATGTGTACACAAAGTTGATTTTCAGCCCCTGAAGCGCTGTTATGGTGAAATAAGGTTACCTTCAACTCTAACGCTGTGTAAAGTCAAAATACTCTGGTAAAAGAAGTTCTAAATGATGAAATCCCCAGTACCCTTATGGTTAAGAACTGTTTGGATGGTTTCCCAACTGTTTTTCAAAGTGCACTTCAACATCTCAAACTCACTTTTTGAAATTCCTATTGAGTTGCATTGGGCAAAAACTGAAGTTGAGTGAAACTCAATGAGTCTTAACTTCTATGTTGTGAAACCACTTGAAACACATCTGCGACATAGTTTTTTACAGAAATGAACTGTTTTGAACAGTTTCCTGGTGGACAACAAGGCGTCACACATGTGTACACAAAGTGATTTCAGGCCCTGAAACGCGTTATGGTGAAATAAGGTTACCTTCAACTCTAACGCTGTTGTAAAGTCAAAATACTATGGTAAAAGCAGTTCTAAATGATGAAATCCCCAGTACCCTTATGGTTAAGAACTGTTTGATGGTTTCCCAACTGTTTTCAAAGTGCACTTCACACATCTCAAACTCACTTTTTGAAATCCCCATTAACTTGCAGTTGGACAAAACTGAAGTTGAGTGAAACCTCAATGAGTCTTAACTTCTATGTTGTGAAACCACTTGAAACACATCTGCGACATAGTTTTTACAGAAATGAACTGTTTTGAACAGTTTCCTGGTGGAAAACAAGTGCGTCACACATGTGTACACAAAGTTATTTTCAGGCCCTTGAAACGCGTTATGGTGAAAGAAGGTTACCTTCAACTCTAACTCTGTGTAAAGTCAAAATACTCTGGTAAAAGCAGTTCTAAATGATGAAATCCCCAGTACCCTTATGGTTAAAAACTGTTTGGATGGTTTCCCAACTGTTTTTCAAAGTGCAATTCAACATCTCAAACTCACTTTTGAAATTCCATTGACTTGCATTGGACAAAAACTGAAGTTGAGTGAAACTCAATGAGTCTTAACTTCTATGTTGTGAAACCACTTGAAACACATCTGCGACATAGTTTTTTACAGAAATTAACTGTTTTGAACAGTTTCCTGGTGGAAAACAAGGCGTCACACATGTGTACACAAAGTGAATTTCAGGCCCTCTGAAAGCGTTATGGTGAAATAAGGTTACCTTCAACTCTAACGCTGTGTAAAGTCAAAATACTCTGGTAAAAGCAGTTCTAAATGATGAAATCCCCAGTACCCTTATGGTTAAGAACTGTTTGGATGGTTTCCCAACTGTTTTCAAAGTGCACTTCACATCTTAAACTCACTTTTTGAAATCCCATTAACTTGCAATGGCCAAAAACTGAAGTTGAGTGAAACTCAATGAGTCTTAACTTCTATGTTGTGAAACCACTTGAAACACATCTGCGACATAGTTTTTACAGAAATGAACTGTTTTGAACAGTTTCCTGGTGGAAAACAAGGCGTCACACATGTGTACACAAAGTGATTTTCAGGCCCTGAAGCAGCTGTTATGGTGAAATCAGGTTACCTTCAACTCTAACTCTGTGTAAAGTCAAAATACTCTGGTAAAAGCAGTTCTAAATGATGAAATCCCCAGTACCCTTATGGTTAAGAACTGTTTGGATGGTTTCCCAACTGTTTTTCAAAGTGCACTTCAACATCTCAAACTCACTTTTGAAATTCCCATTGACTTGCATTGGGCAAAAACTGAAGTTGAGTGAAACTCAATGAGTCTTAACTTCTATGTTGTGAAACCACTTGAAAAACATCTGCGACATAGTTTTTACAGAAATGAACTGTTTTGAACAGTTTCCTGGTGGAAAACAAGGCGTCACACATGTGTACACAAAGTTATTTTCAGGCCCTGAAAGCGTTATGGTGAAATAAGGTTACCTTCAACTCTAACGCTGTAAAGTCAAAATACTCTGGTAAAAGCAGTTCTAAATGATGAAATCCCCAGTACCCTTATGGTTAAGAACTGTTTGGATGGTTTCCCAACTGTTTTTCAAAGTGCACTTCAACATCTCAAACTCACTTTTGAAATCCCCATTAACTTGCAATGGACAAAAACTGAAGTTGAGTGAAACTCAATGAGTCTTAACTTCTATGTTGTGAAACCACTTGAAACACATCTGCGACATAGTTTTTACAGAAATGAACTGTTTTGAACAGTTTCCTGGTGGAAAACAAGGCGTCACATGTGTACACAAAGTGATTTTCAGGCCCTGAAACGCGTTATGGTGAAATAAGGTTACCTTCAACTCTAACACTGTGTAAAGTCAAAATACTCTGGTAAAAGCAGTTCTAAATGATGAAATCCCCAGTACCCTTATGGTTAAGAACTGTTTGGATGGTTTCCCAACTGTTTTTCAAAGTGCAATTCAACATCTCAAACTCACTTTTTGAAATCCAATTGAACCTGCATTGGGCAAAAACTAAAGTTGAGTGAAACTCAATGAGTCTTAACTTCTATGTTGTGAAACCACTTGAAACACATCTGCGACATAGTTTTTTACAGAAATGAACTGTTTTGAACAGTTTCCTGGTGGAAAACAAGGCGTCACACATGTGTACACAAAGAATTTTCAGGCCCTGAAGCGCGTTATGGTGAAATAAGGTTACCTTCAACTCTCTAGCTGTGTAAAGTCAAAATACTCTGGTAAAAGCAGTTCTAAATGATGAAATCCCCAGTACCCTTATGGTTAAGAACTGTTTGGATGGTTTCCCAACTGTTTTTCAAAGTGCACTTCACATCTTAAACTCACTTTTGAAATCCCCATTAACTTGCAATGGACAAAACTGAAGTTGAGTGAAACTCAATGAGTCTTAACTTCTATGTTGTGAAACCACTTGAAACACATCTGCGACATAGTTTTTACAGAAATGAACTGTTTTGAACAGTTTCCTGTGGAAAACAAGGCGTCACACATGTGTACACAAAGTGATTTTCAGGCCCTGAAAGCGTTATGGTGAAATAAGGTTACCTTCAACTCTAGCAGCTGTGTAAAGTCAAAATACTCTGGTAAAAGCAGTTCTAAATGATGAAATCCCCAGTACCCTTATGGTTAAGAACTGTTTGGATGGTTTCCCAACTGTTTTTCAAAGTGCACTTCACATCTCAAACTCACTTTTGAAATCCACATTAACTTGCAATGGACAAAAACTGAAGTTGAGTGAAACTCAATGAGTCTTAACTTCTATGTTGTGAAACCACTTAAAACACATGCGACATAGTTTTTACAGAAATGAACTGTTTTGAACAGTTTCATGGTGGAAAACAAGGCGTCACACATGTGTACACAAAGTTATTTTCAGGACCTGAAGCGTTATGGTGAAATAAGGTTACCTTCAACTCTAACGCTGTGTAAAGTCAAAATACTCTGGTAAAAGCAGTTCTAAATGATGAAATCCCCAGTACCCTTATGGTTAAGAACTGTTTGGATGGTTTCCCAACTGTTTTTCAAAGTGCACTTCACATCTTAAACTCAACGTTTGAAATTCCCATTAACTTGCAATGGACAAAAACTGAAGTTGAGTGAAACTCAATGAGTCTTAACTTCTATGTTGTGAAACCACTTGAAACACATCTGCGACATAGTTTTTACAGAAATGAACTGTTTTGAACAGTTTCCTGGTGGAAAACAAGGCGTCACACATGTGTACACAAAGAGGATTTCAGGCCCTGAAACGCGTTATGGTGAAATAGGTTACCTTCAACTCTAACGCTGTGTAAAGTCAAAATACTCTGGTAAAAGCAGTTCTAAATGATGAAATCCCCAGTACCCTTATGGTTAAGAACTGTTTGGATGGTTTCCCAACTGTTTTTCAAAGTGCACTTCAACATCTCAAACTAATTCTTTTGAAATCCCATTGACTTGCAATGGACAAAACTGAAGTTGAGTGAAACTCAATGAGTCTTAACTTCTATGTTGTGAAACCACTTGAAACACATCTGCGACATAGTTTTTACAGAAATGAACTGTTTTGAACAGTTTCCTGGTGGAAAACAAGGCGTCACACATGTGTACACAAAGTGATTTCAGGCCCTGAAAGCGTTATGGTGAAATAAGGTTACCTTCAACTCTAACGGCTGTAAAGTCAAAATACTCTGGTAAAGCAGTTCTAAATGATGAAATCCCCAGTACCCTTATGGTTAAGAACTGTTTGGATGGTTTCCCAACTGTTTTTCAAAGTGCACTTCAACATCTTAAACTCACTTTTTGAAATCCCCATTGACTTGCATTGGGCAAAAACTGAAGTTGAGTGAAACTCAATGAGTCTTAACTTCTATGTTGTGAAACCACTTGAAAACATCTGCGACATAGTTTTTACAGAAATGAACTGTTTTGAACAGTTTCCTGGTGGAAAACAAGGCGTCACACATGTGTACACAAAGTGATTTTCAGGCCCTGAAGCGTTATGGTGAAATAAGGTTACCTTCAACTCTAACTCTGTGTAAAGTCAAAATACTCTGGTAAAAGCAGTTCTAAATGATGAAATCCCCAGTACCCTTATGGTTAAGAACTGTTTGGATGGTTTCCCAACTGTTTTCAAAGTGCACTTCACATCTCAAACTCAACTTTTGAAATCCCCATTAACTTGCAATGGACAAAAACTGAAGTTGAGTGAAACTCAATGAGTCTTAACTTCTATGTTGTGAAACCACTTGAAACACATCTGCGACATAGTTTTTACAGAAATGAACTGTTTTGAACAGTTTCCTGGTGGAAAACAAGCGTCACACATGTGTACACAAAGTTATTTTCAGGCCCTGAAGCGTTATGGTGAAATCAGGTTACCTTCAACTCTAACTCTGTGTAAAGTCAAAATACTCTGGTAAAAGCAGTTCTAAATGATGAAATCCCCAGTACCCTTATGGTTAAGAACTGTTTGGATGGTTTCCCAACTGTTTTTCAAAGTGCACTTCACATCTTAAACTCACTTTTGAAATCCCCATTAACTTGCAATGGACAAAAACTGAAGTTGAGTGAAACTCAATGAGTCTTAACTTCTATGTTGTGAAACCACTTGAAACACATCTGCGACATAGTTTTTACAGAAATGAACTGTTTTGAACAGTTTCCTGCTGGAAAACAAGGCGTCACACATGTGTACACAAAGTTATTTTCAGGCCCTTGAAGCAGCGTTATGGTGAAATAAGGTTACCTTCAACTCTAACTCCGTGTAAAGTCAAAATACTCTGGTAAAAGCAGTTCTAAATGATGAAATCCCCAGTACCCTTATGGTTAAGAACTGTTTGGATGGTTTCCCAACTGTTTTTCAAAGTGCACTTCAACATCTCAAACTCACTTTTGAAATCCCCATTGACTTGCATTGGACAAAACTGAAGTTGAGTGAAACTCAATGAGTCTTAACTTCTATGTTGTGAAACCACTTGAAAAACATCAGCGACATAGTTTTTTACAGAAATGAACTGTTTTGAACAGTTTCCTGGTGGAAAACAAGGCGTCACACATGTGTACACAAAGTTATTTTCAGGCCCTGAAACGCGTTATGGTGAAATAAGGTTACCTTCAACTCTAACGCTGTGTAAAGTCAAAATACTCTGGTAAAAGCAGTTCTAAATGATGAAATCCCCAGTACCCTTATGGTTAAGAACTGTTTGGATGGTTTCCCAACTGTTTTTCAAAGTGCACTTCAACATCTCAAACTCACTTTTGAAATCCCATTGAACTTGCATTGGGCAAAAACTGAAGTTGAGTGAAACTCAATGAGTCTTAACTTCTATGTTGTGAAACCACTTGAAACACATCTGCGACATAGTTTGTTACAGAAATGAACTGTTTTGAACAGTTTCCTGGTGGAAAACAAGGCGTCACACATGTGTACACAAAGTGAATTTCAGGCCCTGAAACACGTTATGGTGAAATAAGGTTACCTTCAACTCTAACGCTGTGTAAAGTCAAAATACTCTGGTAAAAGCAGTTCTAAATGATGAAATCCCCAGTACCCTTATGGTTAAGAACTGTTTGGATGGTTTCCCAACTGTTTTTCAAAGTGCACTTCAACATCTCAAACTCACCTTTTGAAATTCCCATTAACTTGCAATGGACAAAAACTGAAGTTGAGTGAAACTCAATGAGTCTTAACTTCTATGTTGTGAAACCACTTGAAACACTTCTGCGACATAGTTTTTACAGAAATGAACTGTTTTGAACAGTTTCCTGGTGGAAAACAAGGCGTCACACATGTGTACACAAAGTGATTTTTTCAGGTTCTGAAGCGCTGTATGGTGAAATAAGGTTACCTTCAACTCAAACTCTGTGTAAAGTCAAAATACTCTGGTAAAAGCAGTTCTAAATGATGAAATCCCCAGTACCCTTATGGTTAAGAACTGTTTGGATGGTTTCCCAACTGTTTTCAAAGTGCACTTCAACATCTCAAACTCACTTTTGAAATCCCTATTGACTTGCATTGGGCAAAAACTTGAAAGTTGAGTGAAACTCAATGAGTCTTAACTTCTATGTTGTGAAACCACTTGAAACACATCTGCGACATAGTTTTTACAGAAATGAACTGTTTTGAACAGTTTCCTGGTGGAAAACAAGGCGTCACACATGTGTACACAAAGTTATTTTCAGGCCCTGAAACGCGTTATGGTGAAATAAGGTTACCTTCAACTCTAACGCTGTGTAAAGTCAAAATACTCTGGTAAAAGCAGTTCTAAATGATGAAATCCCCAGTACCCTTATGGTTAAGAACTGTTTGGATGGTTTCCCAACTGTTTTTCAAAGTGCACTTCACATCTTAAACTCACCTTTTGAAATCCCCATTAACTTGCAATGGACAAAACTGAAGTTGAGTGAAACTCAATGAGTCTTAACTACTATGTTGTGAAACCACTTGAAACACATCTGCGACATAGTTTTTACAGAAATGAACTGTTTTGAACAGTTTCCTGTTGGAAAACAAGCCGTCACACATGTGTACACAAAGTGATTTTCAGGCCCTGAAACGCGTTATGGTGAAATCAGGTTACCTTCAACTCTAACGCTGTGTAAAGTCAAAATACTCTGGTAAAAGCAGTTCTAAATGATGAAATCCCCAGTACCCTTATGGTTAAGAACTGTTTGGATGGTTTCCCAACTGTTTTCAAAGTGCATTCAACATCTCAAACTCACTTTTGAAATTCCTATTGAGTTGCATTGGGCAAAACTGAAGTTGAGTTAAACTTAATGAGTCTTAACTTCTATGTTGTGAAACCACTTGAAACACATCTGCGACATAGTTTTTTACAGAAATGAACTGTTTTGAAAAGTTTCCTGGTGGAAAACAAGGCGTCACACATGTGTACACAAAGTGATTTTCAGGCCCTGAAAGCGTTATGGTGAAATAAGGTTACCTTCAACTCTAACGCTGTGTAAAGTCAAAATACTCTGGTAAAAGCAGTTCTAAATGATGAAATCCCCAGTACCCTTATGGTTAAGAACTGTTTGGATGGTTTCCCAACTGTTTTTCAAAGTGCACTTCACATCTCAAACTCACTTTTAAAATCCCCATTAACTTGCAATGGACAAAAACTGAAGTTGAGTGAAACTCAATGAGTCTTAACTTCTATGTTGTGAAACCACTTGAAAACATCTGCGACATAGTTTTTACAGAAATGAACTGTTTTGAACAGTTTCCTGGTGGAAAACAAGGCGTCACACATGTGTACACAAAGTGATTTTCAGGCCCTGAAAGCGTTATGGTGAAATAAGGTTACCTTCAACTCTAACTCTGTGTAAAGTCAAAATACTCTGGTAAAAGCAGTTCTAAATGATGAAATCCCCAGTACCCTTATGGTTAAGAACTGTTTGGATGGTTTCCCAACTGTTTTTCAAAGTGCACTTCAACATCTCAAACTCACTTTTGAAATCCCCATTGACTTGCATTGGGCAAAAACTGAAGTTGAGTGAAACTCAATGAGTCTTAACTTCTATGTTGTGAAACCACTTGAAACACATCTGCGACATAGTTTTTTACAGAAATGAACTGTTTTGAACAGTTTCCTGGTGGAAAACAAGGCGTCACACATGTGTACACAAAGTGATTTTCAGGCCCTGAAGCGCGTTATGGTGAAATAAGGTTACCTTCAACTCTAACGCTGTGTAAAGTCAAAATACTCTGGTAAAAGCAGTTCTAAATGATGAAATCCCCAGTACCCTTATGGTTAAGAACTGTTTGGATGGTTTCCCAACTGTTTTTCAAAGTGCACTTCACATCTCATACTCACTTTTTGAAATCCCCATTAACTTGCAATGGACAAAACTGAAGTTGAGTGAAACTCAATGAGTCTTAACTTCTATGTTGTGAAACCACTTGAAACACATCTGCGACATAGTTTTTTACAGAAATGAACTGTTTTGAACAGTTTCCTGGTGGAAAACAAGGCGTCACACATGTGTACACAAAGTGATTTTCAGGCCCTGAAGCGTTATGGTGAAATAAGGTTACCTTCAACTCTAACTCTGTGTAAAGTCAAAATACTCTGGTAAAAGCAGTTCTAAATGATGAAATCCCCAGTACCCTTATGGTTAAGAACTGTTTGGATGGTTTCCCAACTGTTTTTCAAAGTGCACTTCAACATCTCAAACTCACTTTTGAAATCCCCATTGACTTGCATTGGGACAAAACTGAAGTTGAGTGAAACTCAATGAGTCTTAACTGCTATGTTGTGAAACCACTTGAAACACATCTGCGACATAGTTTTTACAGAAATGAACTGTTTTGAACAGTTTCCTGGTGGAAAACAAGGCGTCACACATGTGTACACAAAGTGAATTTTCAGGCCCTGAAGCAGCGTTATGGTGAAATAAGGTTACCTTCAACTCTAACGCTGTGTAAAGTCAAAATACTCTGGTAAAAGCAGTTCTAAATGATGAAATCCCCAGTACCCTTATGGTTAAGAACTGTTTGGATGGTTTCCCAACTGTTTTTCAAAGTGCACTTCACATCTTAAACTCACTTTTGAAATCCCCATTAACTTGCAATGGACAAAAACTGAAGTTGAGTGAAACTCAATGAGTCTTAACTTCTATGTTGTGAAACCACTTGAAAAACATCTGCGACATAGTTTTTACAGAAATGAACTGTTTTGAACAGTTTCCTGGTGGAAAACAAGGCGTCACACATGTGTACACAAAGTGATTTTCAGGCCCTGAAAAGCGTTATGGTGAAATAAGGTTACCTTCAACTCTAACGCTGTGTAAAGTCAAAATACTCTGGTAAAAGCAGTTCTAAATGATGAAATCCCCAGTACCCTTATGGTTAAGAACTGTTTGGATGGTTTCCCAACTGTTTTTCAAAGTGCACTTCACATCTTAAACTCACTTTTGAAATCCCCATTAACTTGCAATGGACAAAAACTGAAGTTGAGTGAAACTCAATGAGTCTTAACTTCTATGTTGTGAAACCACTTGAAACACATCTGCGACATAGTTTTTACAGAAATGAACTGTTTTGAACAGTTTCCTGGTGGAAAACAAGCGTCACACATGTGTACACAAAGTGATTTTCAGGCCCTGAAGCGCGTTATGGTGAAATAAGGTTACCTTCAACTCTAACTCTGTGGAAAGTCAAAATACTCTGGTAAAAGCAGTTCTAAATGATGAAATCCCCAGTACCCTTATGGTTAAGAACTGTTTGGATGGTTTCCCAACTGTTTTTCAAAGTGCACTTCAACATCTCAAACTCACTTTTGAAATCCTACTTGACTTGCATTGGGCAAAACTGAAGTTGAGTGAAACTCAATGAGTCTTAACTTCTATGTTGTGAAACCACTTGAAACACATCTGCGACATAGTTTTTACAGAAATGAACTGTTTTGAACAGTTTCCTGGTGGAAAACAAGGCGTCACACATGTGTACACAAAGTGATTTTCAGGCCCTGAAACGCGTTATGGTGAAATAAGGTTACCTTCAACTCTAACGCTGTGTAAAGTCAAAATACTCTGGTAAAAGCAGTTCTAAATGATGAAATCCCCAGTACCCTTATGGTTAAGAACTGTTTGGATGGTTTCCCAACTGTTTTTCAAAGTGCACTTCACATCTTAAACTCACTTTATGAAATCCCCATTAACTTGCAATAGACAAAAACTGAAGTTGAGTGAAACTCAATGAGTCTTAACTTCTATGTTGTGAAACCACTTGAAACACATCTGCGACATAGTTTTTCACAGAAATGAACTGTTTTGAACAGTTTCCTGGTGGAAAACAAGCCGTCACACATGTGTACACAAAGTGATTTTCAGGCCCTGAAAAGCGTTATGGTGAAATAAGGTTACCTTCAACTCTAACTCTGTGGAAAGTCAAAATACTCTGGTAAAAGCAGTTCTAAATGATGAAATCCCCAGTACCCTTTATGGTTAAGAACTGTTTGGATGGTTTCCCAACTGTTTTTCAAAGTGCACTTCAACATCTCATACTCACTTTTTGAAATCCCCATTGACTTGCATTGGGCAAAAACTGAAGTTGAGTGAAACTCAATGAGTCTTAACTGCTATGTTGTGAAACCACTTGAAACACATCTGCGACATAGTTTTTTACAGAAATGAACTGTTTTGAACAGTTTCCTGGTGGAAAACAAGGCGTCACACATGTGTACACAAAGTGATTTTCAGGCCCTGAAGCAGCGTTATGGTGAAATAAGGTTACCTTCAACTCTAACGCTGTGTAAAGTCAAAATACTCTGGTAAAAGCAGTTCTAAATGATGAAATCCCCAGTACCCTTATGGTTAAGAACTGTTTGGATGGTTTCCCAACTGTTTTTCAAAGTGCACTTCACATCTTAAACTCACTTTTGAAATCCCCATTAACTTGCAATGGACAAAAACTGAAGTTGAGTGAAACTCAATGAGTCTTAACTTCTATGTTGTGAAACCACTTGAAATACATCTGCGACATAGTTTTTACAGAAATGAACTGTTTTGAGCAGTTTCCTGGTGGAAAACAAGCCGTCACACATGTGTACACAAAGTGATTTTCAGGCCCTGAATCGCGTTATGGTGAAATAAGGTTACCTTCAACTCTAACGCTGTGTAAAGTCAAAATACTCTGGTAAAAGCAGTTCTAAATGATGAAATCCCCAGTACCCTTATGGTTAAGAACTGTTTGGATGGTTTCCCAACTGTTTTCAAAGTGCACTTCAACATCTCAAACTCACTTTTGAAATTCCATTGACTTGCATTGGGCAAAAACTGAAGTTGAGTGAAACTCAATGAGTCTTAACTTCTATGTTGTGAAACCACTTGAAAAACATCTGCGACATAGTTTTTTACAGAAATGAACTGTTTTGAACAGTTTCCTGGTGGAAAACAAGGCGTCACACATGTGTACACAAAGTTATTTTCAGGCCCTGAAGCGTTATGGTGAAATAAGGTTACCTTCAACTCTAACGCTGTGTAAAGTCAAAATACTCTGGTAAAAGCAGTTCTAAATGATGAAATCCCCAGTACCCTTATGGTTAAGAACTGTTTGGATGGTTTCCCAACTGTTTTTCAAAGTGCACTTCACATCTCAAACTCACTTTTGAAATCCCCATTAACTTGCAATGGACAAAAACTGAAGTTGAGTGAAACTCAATGAGTCTTAACTTCTATGTTGTGAAACCACTTGAAACACATCTGCGACATAGTTTTTTACAGAAATGAACTGTTTTGAACAGTTTCCTGGTGGAAAACAAGGCGTCACACATGTGTACACAAAGTGATTTTCAGGCCCTGAAAGCGTTATGGTGAAATAAGGTTACCTTCAACTCTAACTCTGTGTAAAGTCAAAATACTCTGGTAAAAGCAGTTCTAAATGATGAAATCCCCAGTACCCTTATGGTTAAGAACTGTTTGGATGGTTTCCCAACTGTTTTTCAAAGTGCACTTCAACATCTCAAACTCACTTTTGAAATCCCATTAACTTGCATTGGGCAAAACTGAAGTTGAGTGAAACTCAATGAGTCTTAACTTCTATGTTGTGAAACCACTTGAAACACATCTGCGACATAGTTTTTACAGAAATGAACTGTTTTGAACAGTTTCCTGGTGGAAAACAAGGCGTCACACATGTGTACACAAAGTGATTTTCAGGCCCTGAAAGCGTTATGGTGAAATAAGGTTACCTTCAACTCTAACTCTGTGTAAAGTCAAAATACTCTGGTAAAAGCAGTTCTAAATGATGAAATCCCCAGTACCCTTATGGTTAAGAACTGTTTGGATGGTTTCCCAACTGTTTTTCAAAGTGCACTTCAACATCTCAAACTCACTTTTTGAAATCCCCTTGACTTGCATTGGACAAAAACTGAAGTTGAGTGAAACTCAATGAGTCTTAACTTCTATGTTGTGAAACCACTTGAAACACATCTGCGACATAGTTTTTACAGAAATGAACTGTTTTGAACAGTTTCCTGGTGGAAAACAAGGCGTCACACATGTGTACACAAAGTGATTTTCAGGCCCTGAAACGCGTTATGGTGAAATAAGGTTACCTTCAACTCTAACTCTGTGTAAAGTCAAAATACTCTGGTAAAAGCAGTTCTAAATGATGAAATCCCCAGTACCCTTATGGTTAAGAACTGTTTGGATGGTTTCCCAACTGTTTTTCAAAGTGCACTTCAACATCTCAAACTCACTTTTGAAATCCCCATTAACTTGCAATGGACAAAACTGAAGTTGAGTGAAACTCAATGAGTCTTAACTTCTATGTTGTGAAACCACTTGAAACACATCTGCGACATAGTTTTTACAGAAATGAACTGTTTTGAACAGTTTCCTGGTGGAAAACAAGGCGTCACACATGTGTACACAAAGTGATTTTCAGGCCCTGAAAAGCGTTATGGTGAAATAAGGTTACCTTCAACTCTAACGCTGTGTAAAGTCAAAATACTCTGGTAAAAGCAGTTCTAAATGATGAAATCCCCAGTACCCTTATGGTTAAGAACTGTTTGGATGGTTTCCCAACTGTTTTTCAAAGTGCACTTCACATCTCAAACTCACTTTTGAAATCCCCATTAACTTGCAATGCAAAAACTGAAGTTGAGTGAAACTCAATGAGTCTTAACTTCTATGTTGTGAAACCACTTGAAACACATCTGCGACATAGTTTTTACAGAAATGAACTGTTTTGAACAGTTTCCTGGTGGAAAACAAGGCGTCACACATGTGTACACAAAGTGATTTTCAGGCCCTGAAGCGCGTTATGGTGAAATAAGGTTACCTTCAACTCTAACTCTGTGTAAAGTCAAAATACTCTGGTAAAAGCAGTTCTAAATGATGAAATCCCCAGTACCCTTATGGTTAAGAACTGTTTGGATGGTTTCCCAACTGTTTTTCAAAGTGCACTTCAACATCTCAAACTCACTTTTGAAATCCCATTGACTTGCATTGGGCAAAAACTGAAGTTGAGTGAAACTCAATGAGTCTTAACTTCTATGTTGTGAAACCACTTGAAACACATCTGCGACATAGTTTTTACAGAAATGAACTGTTTTGAACAGTTTCCTGGTGGAAAACAAGGCGTCACACATGTGTACACAAAGTGAATTTCAGGCCCTGAAGCGCGTTATGGTGAAATAAGGTTACCTTCAACTCTAACTCTGTGTAAAGTCAAAATACTCTGGTAAAAGCAGTTCTAAATGATGAAATCCCCAGTACCCTTATGGTTAAGAACTGTTTGGATGGTTTCCCAACTGTTTTTCAAAGTGCACTTCACATCTTAAACTCACTTTTGAAATCCCCATTAACTTGCAATGGACAAAAACTGAAGTTGAGTGAAACTCAATGAGTCTTAACTTCTATGTTGTGAAACCACTTGAAACACATCTGCGACATAGTTTTTAACAGAAATGAACTGTTTTGAACAGTTTCCTGGTGGAAAACAAGCCGTCACACATGTGTACACAAAGTGATTTTCAGGCCCTGAAGCGCGTTATGGTGAAATAAGGTTACCTTCAACTCTAACTCTGTGTAAAGTCAAAATACTCTGGTAAAAGCAGTTCTAAATGATGAAATCCCCAGTACCCTTATGGTTAAGAACTGTTTGGATGGTTTCCCAACTGTTTTTCAAAGTGCACTTCAACATCTCAAACTCACTTTTGAAATCCCTATTGACTTGCATTGGGCAAAACTGAAGTTGAGTGAAACTCAATGAGTCTTAACTTCTATGTTGTGAAACCACTTGAAACACATCTGCGACATAGTTTTTACAGAAATGAACTGTTTTGAACAGTTTCCTGGTGGAAAACAAGGCGTCACACATGTGTACACAAAGTGATTTTCAGGCCCTGAAGCGTTATGGTGAAATAAGGTTACCTTCAACTCTAACGCTGTGTAAAGTCAAAATACTCTGGTAAAAGCAGTTCTAAATGATGAAATCCCCAGTACCCTTATGGTTAAGAACTGTTTGGATGGTTTCCCAACTGTTTTTCAAAGTGCACTTCACATCTTAAACTCACTTTTGAAATCCCCATTAACTTGCAATGGACAAAAACTGAAGTTGAGTGAAACTCAATGAGTCTTAACTTCTATGTTGTGAAACCACTTGAAATACATCTGCGACATAGTTTTTCACAGAAATGAACTGTTTTGAACAGTTTCCTGGTGGAAAACAAGCCGTCACACATGTGTACACAAAGTGATTTTCAGCCCTGAAAGCGTTATGGTGAAATAAGGTTACCTTCAACTCTAACGCTGTGGAAAGTCAAAATACTCTGGTAAAAGCAGTTCTAAATGATGAAATCCCCAGTACCCTTATGGTTAAGAACTGTTTGGATGGTTTCCCAACTGTTTTTCAAAGTGCACTTCAACATCTCAAACTCACTTTTGAAATCCCATTGACTTGCATTGGGCAAAACTGAAGTTGAGTGAAACTCAATGAGTCTTAACTTCTATGTTGTGAAACCACTTGAAACACATCTGTGACATAGTTTTTACAGAAATGAACTGTTTTGAACAGTTTCCTGGTGGAAAACAAGGCGTCACACATGTGTACACAAAGTGATTTTCAGGCCCTGAAGCGCGTTATGGTGAAATAAGGTTACCTTCAACTCTAACTCTGTGTAAAGTCAAAATACTCTGGTAAAAGCAGTTCTAAATGATGAAATCCCCAGTACCCTTATGGTTAAGAACTGTTTGGATGGTTTCCCAACTGTTTTTCAAAGTGCACTTCACATCTTAAACTCACTTTTTGAAATCCCCATTAACTTGCAATGGACAAAAACTGAAGTTGAGTGAAACTCAATGAGTCTTAACTTCTATGTTGTGAAACCACTTGAAACACATCTGCGACATAGTTTTTTACAGAAATGAACTGTTTTGAACAGTTTCCTGGTGGAAAACAAGCCGTCACACATGTGTACACAAAGTGATTTTCAGGCCCTGAAAGCGTTATGGTGAAATCAGGTTACCTTCAACTCTAACTCTGTGGAAAGTCAAAATACTCTGGTAAAAGCAGTTCTAAATGATGAAATCCCCAGTACCCTTATGGTTAAGAACTGTTTGGATGGTTTCCCAACTGTTTTTCAAAGTGCAATTCAACATCTCAAACTCAACTTTTGAAATTCCTATTGAGTTGCATTGGGCCAAAACTGAAGTTGAGTGAAACTCAATGAGTCTTAACTGCTATGTTGTGAAACCACTTGAAACACATCTGCGACATAGTTTTTACAGAAATGAACTGTTTTGAACAGTTTCCTGGTGGAAAACAAGGCGTCACACATGTGTACACAAAGTTATTTTCAGGCCCTGAAAAGCGTTATGGTGAAATAAGGTTACCTTCAACTCTAACGCTGTGTAAAGTCAAAATACTCTGGTAAAAGCAGTTCTAAATGATGAAATCCCCAGTACCCTTATGGTTAAGAACTGTTTGGATGGTTTCCCAACTGTTTTTCAAAGTGCACTTCACATCTTAAACTCACTTTTGAAATCCCCATTAACTTGCAATGGACAAAAACTGAAGTTGAGTGAAACTCAATGAGTCTTAACTTCTATGTTGTGAAACCACTTTAAATACATCTGCGACATAGTTTTTACAGAAATGAACTGTTTTGAACAGTTTCCTGTTGGAAAACAAACCGTCACACATGTGTACACAAAGTGATTTTCAGGCCCTGAAACGCGTTATGGTGAAATAAGGTTACCTTCAACTCTAACGCTGTGTAAAGTCAAAATACTCTGGTAAAAGCAGTTCTAAATGATGAAATCCCCAGTACCCTTATGGTTAAGAACTGTTTGGATGGTTTCCCAACTGTTTTTCAAAGTGCACTTCAACATCTCAAACTCACTTTTTGAAATCCCCTTGACTTGCATTGGGCCAAATCTAAAGTTGAGTGAAACTCAATGAGTCTTAACTTCTATGTTGTGAAACCACTTGAAAACATCTGCGACATAGTTTTTTACAGAAATGAACTGTTTTGAACAGTTTCCTGGTGGAAAACAAGGCGTCACACATGTGTACACAAAGTTATTTTCAGGCCCTGAAACGCGTTATGGTGAAATAAGGTTACCTTCAACTCTAACGCTGTGTAAAGTCAAAATACTCTGGTAAAAGCAGTTCTAAATGATGAAATCCCCAGTACCCTTATGGTTAAGAACTGTTTGGATGGTTTCCCAACTGTTTTCAAAGTGCACTTCACATCTTAAACTCACTTTTGAAATCCCCATTAACTTGCAATGGACAAAACTGAAGTTGAGTGAAACTCAATGAGTCTTAACTTCTATGTTGTGAAACCACTTTAAATACATCTGCGACATAGTTTTTTACAGAAATGAACTGTTTTGAACAGTTTCCTGTTGGAAAACAAGCCGTCACACATGTGTACACAAAGTGATTTTCAGCCCTTGAAACGCGTTATGGTGATTTCAGGTTACCTTCAACTGTAACTCTTTGGAAAGTCAAAATACTCTGGTAAAAGCAGTTCTAAATGATGAAATCCCCAGTACCCTTATGGTTAAGAACTGTTTGTGATGGTTTCCCCACTGTTTTTCAAAGTGCAATTCAACATCTCAAACTCACTTTTGAAATTCCTATTGAGTTGCATTGGGCAAAAACTGAAGTTGAGTTAAATTTAATGAGTCTTAACTTCTATGTTGTGAAACCACTTGAAACACATCTGCGACATAGTTTTTACAGAAATGAACTGTTTTGAACAGTTTCCTAGTGGAAAACAAGGCGTCACACATGTGTACACAAAGTGATTTTCAGGCCCTGAAACGCGTTATGGTGAAATAAGGTTACCTTCAACTCTAACGCTGTGTAAAGTCAAAATACTCTGGTAAAAGCAGTTCTAAATGATGAAATCCCCAGTACCCTTATGGTTAAGAACTGTTTGGATGGTTTCCCAACTGTTTTTCAAAGTGCACTTCACATCTTAAACTCACTTTTGAAATCCCCATTAACTTGCAATGGACAAAAACTGAAGTTGAGTGAAACTCAATGAGTCTTAACTTCTATGTTGTGAAACCACTTTAAATACATCTGCGACATAGTTTTTTACAGAAATGAACTGTTTTGAACAGTTTCCTGGTGGAAAACAAGCCGTCACACATGTGTACACAAAGTGATTTTCAGGCCCTGAAAGCGTTATGGTGAAATAAGGTTACCTTCAACTCTAACTCTGTGGAAAGTCAAAATACTCTGGTAAAAGCAGTTCTAAATGATGAAATCCCCAGTACCCTTATGGTTAAGAACTGTTTGGATGGTTTCCCAACTGTTTTTCAAAGTGCACTTCAACATCTCAAACTCACTTTTGAAATCCATTGACTTGCATTGGGCCAAAACTGAAGTTGAGTGAAACTCAATGAGTCTTAACTTCTATGTTGTGAAACCACTTGAAAAACATCAGCGACATAGTTTTTTACAGAAATGAACTGTTTTGAACAGTTTCCTGGTGGAAAACAAGGCGTCACACATGTGTACACAAAGTTATTTTCAGGCCCTGAAAGCGTTATGGTGAAATAAGGTTACCTTCAACTCTAACGCTGTGTAAAGTCAAAATACTCTGGTAAAAGCAGTTCTAAATGATGAAATCCCCAGTACCCTTATGGTTAAGAACTGTTTGGATGGTTTCCCAACTGTTTTTCAAAGTGCACTTCACATCTTAAACTCACTTTTTGAAATCCCCATTAACTTGCAATGGACAAAACTGAAGTTGAGTGAAACTCAATGAGTCTTAACTTCTATGTTGTGAAACCACTTTGAATACATCTGCGACATAGTTTTTACAGAAATGAACTGTTTTGAACAGTTTCCTGGTGGAAAACAAGCCGTCACACATGTGTACACAAAGTGATTTTCAGGCCCTGAAAGCGTTATGGTGAAATAAGGTTACCTTCAACTCTAACTCTGTGTAAAGTCAAAATACTCTGGTAAAAGCAGTTCTAAATGATGAAATCCCCAGTACCCTTATGGTTAAGAACTGTTTGGATGGTTTCCCAACTGTTTTTCAAAATTCACTTCAACATCACAAACTCACTTTTTGAAATCCCCATTGACTTGCATTGGGCCAAAACTGAAGTTGAGTGAAACTCAATGAGTCTTAACTTCTATGTTGTGAAACCACTTGAAAAACATCTGCGACATAGTTTTTACAGAAATGAACTGTTTTGAACAGTTTCCTGGTGGAAAACAAGGCGTCACACATGTGTACACAAAGTGATTTTCAGGCCCTGAAAGCGTTATGGTGAAATAAGGTTACCTTCAACTCTAACGCTGTGTAAAGTCAAAATACTCTGGTAAAAGCAGTTCTAAATGATGAAATCCCCAGTACCCTTATGGTTAAGAACTGTTTGGATGGTTTCCCAACTGTTTTTCAAAGTGCACTTCACATCTTAAACTCACTTTTGAAATCCCCATTAACTTGCAATGGACAAAACTGAAGTTGAGTGAAACTCAATGAGTCTTAACTTCTATGTTGTGAAACCACTTGAAACACATCTGCGACATAGTTTTTTACAGAAATGAACTGTTTTGAACAGTTTCCTGGTGGAAAACAAGGCGTCACACATGTGTACACAAAGTGATTTTCAGGCCCTGAAAGCGCGTTATGGTGAAATAAGGTTACCTTCAACTCTAACGCTGTGTAAAGTCAAAATACTCTGGTAAAAGCAGTTCTAAATGATGAAATCCCCAGTACCCTTATGGTTAAGAACTGTTTGGATGGTTTCCCAACTGTTTTTCAAAGTGCACTTCACATCTTAAACTCACTTTTTGAAATCCCCATTAACTTGCAATGGACAAAACACTGAAGTTGAGTGAAACTCAATGAGTCTTAACGTCTATGTTGTGAAACCACTTTAAATACATCTGCGACATAGTTTTTTACAGAAATGAACTGTTTTGAACAGTTTCCTGTTGGAAAACAAGCCGTCACACATGTGTACACAAAGTGATTTTCAGCCCTTGAAACCGTTATGGTGATTTCAGGTTACCTTCAACTCTAACTCTTTGGAAAGTCAAAATACTCTGGTAAAAGCAGTTCTAAATGATGAAATCCCCAGTACCCTTATGGTTAAGAACTGTTTGTGATGGTTTCCCCACTGTTTTTCAAAGTGCAATTCAACATCTCAAACTCAACGTTTGAAATTCCTATTGAGTTGCATTGGGCAAAAACTGAAGTTGAGTTAAATTTAATGAGTCTTAACTTCTATGTTGTGAAACCACTTGAAACACATCTGCGACATAGTTTTTTACAGAAATGAACTGTTTTGAACAGTTTCCTGGTGGAAAACAAGGCGTCACACATGTGTACACAAAGTGAATTTCAGGCCCTGAAGCGCGTTATGGTGAAATAAGGTTACCTTCAACTCTAACTCTGTGTAAAGTCAAAATACTATGGTAAAAACAGTTCTAAATGATAAAATCCCCAGTACCCTTATGGTTAAGAACTGTTTGGATGGTTTCCCAACTGTTTTTCATAGTGCACTTCACATCTTAAACTCACTTTTTGAAATCCCCATTAACTTGCAATGGACAAAAACTGAAGTTGAGTGAAACTCAATGAGTCTTAACTTCTATGTTGTGAAACCACTTGAAATACATCTGCGACATAGTTTTTACAGAAATGAACTGTTTTGAACAGTTTCCTGGTGGAAAACAAGGCGTCACACATGTGTACACAAAGTGATTTTCAGGCCCTGAAGCGTTATGGTGAAATAAGGTTACCTTCAACTCTAACGCTGTGTAAAGTCAAAATACTCTGGTAAAAGCAGTTCTAAATGATGAAATCCCCAGTACCCTTATGGTTAAGAACTGTTTGGATGGTTTCCCAACTGTTTTTCAAAGTGCACTTCAACATCTCATACTCACTTTTGAAATCCCCATTGACTTGCATTGGGCCAAAACTGAAGTTGAGTGAAACTCAATGAGTCTTAACTTCTATGTTGTGAAACCACTTGAAAAACATCAGCGACATAGTTTTTTACAGAAATGAACTGTTTTGAACAGTTTCCTGGTGGAAAACAAGGCGTCACACATGTGTACACAAAGTTATTTTCAGGCCCTGAAACGCGTTATGGTGAAATAAGGTTACCTTCAACTCTAACGCTGTGTAAAGTCAAAATACTCTGGTAAAAGCAGTTCTAAATGATGAAATCCCCAGTACCCTTATGGTTAAGAACTGTTTGGATGGTTTCCCAACTGTTTTCAAAGTGCACTTCACATCTTAAACTCACTTTTGAAATCCCCATTAACTTGCAATGGACAAAACTGAAGTTGAGTGAAACTCAATGAGTCTTAACTTCTATGTTGTGAAACCACTTTAAATACATCTGCGACATAGTTTTTTACAGAAATGAACTGTTTTGAACAGTTTCCTGTTGGAAAACAAGCCGTCACACATGTGTACACAAAGTGATTTTCAGGCCCTGAAACGCGTTATGGTGAAATAAGGTTACCTTCAACTCTAACGCTGTGTAAAGTCAAAATACTCTGGTAAAAGCAGTTCTAAATGATGAAATCCCCAGTACCCTTATGGTTAAGAACTGTTTGGATGGTTTCCCAACTGTTTTTCAAAGTGCACTTCAACATCTCAAACTCACTTTTGAAATCCCATTGACTTGCATTGGGCCAAAACTGAAGTTGAGTGAAACTCAATGAGTCTTAACTTCTATGTTGTGAAACCACTTGAAAAACATCTGCGACATAGTTTTTTACAGAAATGAACTGTTTTGAACAGTTTCCTGGTGGAAAACAAGGCGTCACACATGTGTACACAAAGTGATTTTCAGGCCCTGAAGCGTTATGGTGAAATAAGGTTACCTTCAACTCTAACGCTGTGTAAAGTCAAAATACTCTGGTAAAAGCAGTTTCTAAATGATGAAATCCCCAGTACCCTTATGGTTAAGAACTGTTTGGATGGTTTCCCAACTGTTTTTCAAAGTGCACTTCACATCTTAAACTCACTTTTGAAATCCCCATTAACTTGCAATGGACAAAAACTGAAGTTGAGTGAAACTCAATGAGTCTTAACTTCTATGTTGTGAAACCACTTTAAATACATCTGCGACATAGTTTTTTACAGAAATGAACTGTTTTGAACAGTTTCCTGGTGGAAAACAAGCCGTCACACATGTGTACACAAAGTGATTTTCAGGCCCTGAAGCGTTATGGTGATTTCAGGTTACCTTCAACTCTAACTCTGTGGAAAGTCAAAATACTCTGGTAAAAGCAGTTCTAAATGATGAAATCCCCAGTACCCTTATGGTTAAGAACTGTTTGGATGGTTTCCCAACTGTTTTTCAAAGTGCACTTCAACATCTCATACTCACTTTTGAAATTCCTATTGACTTGCATTGGGCAAAACTGAAGTTGAGTGAAACTCAATGAGTCTTAACTGCTATGTTGTGAAACCACTTGAAACACATCTGCGACATAGTTTTTTACAGAAATGAACTGTTTTGAACAGTTTCCTGGTGGAAAACAAGGCGTCACACATGTGTACACAAAGTGATTTTCAGGCCCTGAAGGCGTTATGGTGAAATAAGGTTACCTTCAACTCTAACTCTGTGTAAAGTCAAAATACTCTGGTAAAAGCAGTTCTAAATGATGAAATCCCCAGTACCCTTATGGTTAAGAACTGTTTGGATGGTTTCCCAACTGTTTTTCAAAGTGCACTTCACATCTTAAACTCACTTTTTGAAATCCCCATTAACTTGCAATGGACAAAAACTGAAGTTGAGTGAAACTCAATGAGTCTTAACTTCTATGTTGTGAAACCACTTGAAACACATCTGCGACATAGTTTTTACAGAAATGAACTGTTTTGAACAGTTTCCTGGTGGAAAACAAGCCGTCACACATGTGTACACAAAGTGATTTTCAGGCCCTGAAGCGTTATGGTGAAATAAGGTTACCTTCAACTCTAACGCTGTGTAAAGTCAAAATACTCTGGTAAAAGCAGTTCTAAATGATGAAATCCCCAGTACCCTTATGGTTAAGAACTGTTTGGATGGTTTCCCAACTGTTTTTCAAAGTGCACTTCAACATCTCAAACTCACTTTTGAAATCCCATTGACTTGCATTGGGCAAAACTGAAGTTGAGTGAAACTCAATGAGTCTTAACTTCTATGTTGTGAAACCACTTGAAACACATCTGCGACATAGTTTTTTACAGAAATGAACTGTTTTGAACAGTTTCCTGGTGGAAAACAAGGCGTCACACATGTGTACACAAAGTTATTTTCAGGCCCTGAAGCAGCGTTATGGTGAAATAAGGTTACCTTCAACTCTAACGCTGTGTAAAGTCAAAATACTCTGGTAAAAGCAGTTCTAAATGATGAAATCCCCAGTACCCTTATGGTTAAGAACTGTTTGGATGGTTTCCCAACTGTTTTTCAAAGTGCACTTCACATCTTAAACTCACTTTTTGAAATCCCCATTAACTTGCAATGGACAAAAACTGAAGTTGAGTGAAACTCAATGAGTCTTAACTTCTATGTTGTGAAACCACTTGAAATACATCTGCGACATAGTTTTTTACAGAAATGAACTGTTTTGAACAGTTTCCTGTTGGAAAACAAGCCGTCACACATGTGTACACAAAGTGATTTTCAGCCCTTGAAAGCGTTATGGTGATTTCAGGTTACCTTCAACTCTAACTCTGTGGAAAGTCAAAATACTCTGGTAAAAGCAGTTCTAAATGATGAAATCCCCAGTACCCTTATGGTTAAGAACTGTTTGGATGGTTTCCCCACTGTTTTTCAAAGTGCAATTCAACATCTCAAACTCACTTTTGAAATTCCTATTGAGTTGCATTGGGCAAAACTGAAGTTGAGTGAAATTTAATGAGTCTTAACTTCTATGTTGTGAAACCACTTGAAACACATCTGCGACATAGTTTTTTACAGAAATGAACTGTTTTGAACAGTTTCCTGGTGGAAAACAAGGCGTCACACATGTGTACACAAAGTGAATTTCAGGCCCTGAAACGCGTTATGGTGAAATAAGGTTACCTTCAACTCTAACTCTGTGTAAAGTCAAAATACTATGGTAAAAACAGTTCTAAATGATAAAATCCCCAGTACCCTTATGGTTAAGAACTGTTTGGATGGTTTCCCAACTGTTTTTCAAAGTGCACTTCACATCTTAAACTCACTTTTGAAATCCCCATTAACTTGCAATGGACAGAAACTGAAGTTGAGTGAAACTCAATGAGTCTTAACTTCTATGTTGTGAAACCACTTTAAATACATCTGCGACATAGTTTTTTACAGAAATGAACTGTTTTGAACAGTTTCCTGTTGGAAAACAAGCCGTCACACATGTGTACACAAAGTGATTTTCAGGCCCTGAAACGCGTTATGGTGATTTCAGGTTACCTTCAACTCTAACTCTTTGGAAAGTCAAAATACTCTGGTAAAAGCAGTTCTAAATGATGAAATCCCCAGTACCCTTATGGTTAAGAACTGTTTGGATGGTTTCCCAACTGTTTTTCAAAGTGCAATTCAACATCTCAAACTCACTTTTGAAATTCCTATTGAGTTGCATTGGGCAAAAACTGAAGTTGAGTGAAACTCAATGAGTCTTAACTTCTATGTTGTGAAACCACTTGAAAAACATCAGCGACATAGTTTTTTACAGAAATGAACTGTTTTGAACAGTTTCCTGGTGGAAAACAAGGCGTCACACATGTGTACACAAAGTGATTTTCAGGCCCTGAAACGCGTTATGGTGAAATAAGGTTACCTTCAACTCTAACGCTGTGTAAAGTCAAAATACTCTGGTAAAAGCAGTTCTAAATGATGAAATCCCCAGTACCCTTATGGTTAAGAACTGTTTGGATGGTTTCCCAACTGTTTTTCAAAGTGCACTTCACATCTTAAACTCACTTTTGAAATCCCCATTAACTTGCAATGGACAAAACTGAAGTTGAGTGAAACTCAATGAGTCTTAACTTCTATGTTGTGAAACCACTTTAAATACATCTGCGACATAGTTTTTTACAGAAATGAACTGTTTTGAACAGTTTCCTGTTGGAAAACAAGCCGTCACACATGTGTACACAAAGTGATTTTCAGGCCCTGAAACGCGTTATGGTGAAATAAGGTTACCTTCAACTCTAACGCTGTGTAAAGTCAAAATACTCTGGTAAAAGCAGTTCTAAATGATGAAATCCCCAGTACCCTTATGGTTAAGAACTGTTTGGATGGTTTCCCAACTGTTTTCAAAGTGCACTTCAACATCTCAAACTCACTTTTGAAATCCACTTGACTTGCATTGGACCAAATCTGAAGTTGAGTGAAACTCAATGAGTCTTAACTTCTATGTTGTGAAACCACTTGAAAAACATCAGCGACATAGTTTTTTACAGAAATGAACTGTTTTGAACAGTTTCCTGGTGGAAAACAAGGCGTCACACATGTGTACACAAAGTTATTTTCAGGCCCTGAAGCGTTATGGTGAAATAAGGTTACCTTCAACTCTAACGCTGTGTAAAGTCAAAATACTCTGGTAAAAGCAGTTCTAAATGATGAAATCCCCAGTACCCTTATGGTTAAGAACTGTTTGGATGGTTTCCCAACTGTTTTTCAAAGTGCACTTCACATCTTAAACTCACTGTTGAAATCCCCATTAACTTGCAATGGACAAAAACTGAAGTTGAGTGAAACTCAATGAGTCTTAACTTCTATGTTGTGAAACCACTTTAAATACATCTGCGACATAGTTTTTTACAGAAATGAACTGTTTTGAACAGTTTCCTGGTTGGAAAACAAGCCGTCACACATGTGTACACAAAGTGATTTTCAGCCCTTGAAAAGCGTTATGGTGATTTCAGGTTACCTTCAACTGTAACTCTTTGGAAAGTCAAAATACTCTGGTAAAAGCAGTTCTAAATGATGAAATCCCCAGTACCCTTATGGTTAAGAACTGTTTGGATGGTTTCCCACTGTTTTTCAAAGTGCAATTCAACATCTCAAACTCACTTTTGAAATTCCTATTGAGTTGCATTGGGCAAAAACTGAAGTTGAGTGAAACTCAATGAGTCTTAACTTCTATGTTGTGAAACCACTTGAAACACATCTGCGACATAGTTTTTTACAGAAATGAACTGTTTTGAACAGTTTCCTGGTGGAAAACAAGGCGTCACACATGTGTACACAAAGTGATTTTCAGGCCCTGAAACGCGTTATGGTGAAATAAGGTTACCTTCAACTCTAACGCTGTGTAAAGTCAAAATACTCTGGTAAAAGCAGTTCTAAATGATGAAATCCCCAGTACCCTTATGGTTAAGAACTGTTTGGATGGTTTCCCAACTGTTTTTCAAAGTGCACTTCACATCTTAAACTCACTTTTGAAATCCCCATTAACTTGCAATGGACAAAACTGAAGTTGAGTGAAACTCAATGAGTCTTAACTTCTATGTTGTGAAACCACTTTAAATACATCTGCGACATAGTTTTTTACAGAAATGAACTGTTTTGAACAGTTTCCTGTTGGAAAACAAGCCGTCACACATGTGTACACAAAGTGATTTTCAGGCCCTGAAACGCGTTATGGTGAAATAAGGTTACCTTCAACTCTAACGCTGTGTAAAGTCAAAATACTCTGGTAAAAGCAGTTCTAAATGATGAAATCCCCAGTACCCTTATGGTTAAGAACTGTTTGGATGGTTTCCCAACTGTTTTTCAAAGTGCACTTCAACATCTCAAACTCACTTTTTGAAATCCCTATTGACTTGCATTGGGCCAAAACTGAAGTTGAGTGAAACTCAATGAGTCTTAACTTCTATGTTGTGAAACCACTTGAAAAACATCAGCGACATAGTTTTTTACAGAAATGAACTGTTTTGAACAGTTTCCTGGTGGAAAACAAGGCGTCACACATGTGTACACAAAGTTATTTTCAGGCCCTGAAACGCGTTATGGTGAAATAAGGTTACCTTCAACTCTAACGCTGTGTAAAGTCAAAATACTCTGGTAAAAGCAGTTCTAAATGATGAAATCCCCAGTACCCTTATGGTTAAGAACTGTTTGGATGGTTTCCCAACTGTTTTCAAAGTGCACTTCACATCTTAAACTCACCTTTTGAAATCCCCATTAACTTGCAATGGACAAAAACTGAAGTTGAGTGAAACTCAATGAGTCTTAACTTCTATGTTGTGAAACCACTTGAAATACATCTGCGACATAGTTTTTTACAGAAATGAACTGTTTTGAACAGTTTCCTGTTGGAAAACAAGCCGTCACACATGTGTACACAAAGTGATTTTCAGCCCTTGAAGCGCGTTATGGTGATTTCAGGTTACCTTCAACTCTAACTCTTTGGAAAGTCAAAATACTCTGGTAAAAGCAGTTCTAAATGATGAAATCCCCAGTACCCTTATGGTTAAGAACTGTTTGGATGGTTTCCCCACTGTTTTTCAAAGTGCAATTCAACATCTCAAACTCACTTTTGAAATTCCTATTGACTTGCATTGGGCAAAAACTGAAGTTGAGTGAAACTCAATGAGTCTTAACTTCTATGTTGTGAAACCACTTGAAACACATCTGCGACATAGTTTTTTACAGAAATGAACTGTTTTGAACAGTTTCCTGGTGGAAAACAAGGCGTCACACATGTGTACACAAAGTGAATTTCAGGCCCTGAAGCAGCGTTATGGTGAAATAAGGTTACCTTCAACTCTAACGCTGTGTAAAGTCAAAATACTCTGGTAAAAGCAGTTCTAAATGATGAAATCCCCAGTACCCTTATGGTTAAGAACTGTTTGGATGGTTTCCCAACTGTTTTTCAAGTGCACTTCACATCTTAAACTCAGCTTTTGAAATCCCCATTAACTTGCAATGGACAAAACTGAAGTTGAGTGAAACTCAATGAGTCTTAACTTCTATGTTGTGAAACCACTTGAAATACATCTGCGACATAGTTTTTTACAGAAATGAACTGTTTTGAACAGTTTCCTGGTGGAAAACAAGCCGTCACACATGTGTACACAAAGTGATTTTCAGGCCCTGAAGCGTTATGGTGAAATAAGGTTACCTTCAACTCTAACTCTGTGTAAAGTCAAAATACTCTGGTAAAAGCAGTTCTAAATGATGAAATCCCCAGTACCCTTATGGTTAAGAACTGTTTGGATGGTTTCCCAACTGTTTTCAAAGTGCACTTCAACATCTCAAACTCACTTTTGAAATCCCCATTGACTTGCATTGGGCAAAAACTGAAGTTGAGTGAAACTCAATGAGTCTTAACTTCTATGTTGTGAAACCACTTGAAAACATCTGCGACATAGTTTTTTACAGAAATGAACTGTTTTGAACAGTTTCCTGGTGGAAAACAAGGCGTCACACATGTGTACACAAAGTTATTTTCAGGCCCTGAATCGCGTTATGGTGAAATAAGGTTACCTTCAACTCTAACGCTGTGTAAAGTCAAAATACTCTGGTAAAAGCAGTTCTAAATGATGAAATCCCCAGTACCCTTATGGTTAAGAACTGTTTGGATGGTTTCCCAACTGTTTTTCAAAGTGCACTTCACATCTTAAACTCACTTTTTGAAATCCCCATTAACTTGCAATGGACAAAAACTGAAGTTGAGTGAAACTCAATGAGTCTTAACTTCTATGTTGTGAAACCACTTTAAATACATCTGCGACATAGTTTTTTACAGAAATGAACTGTTTTGAACAGTTTCCTGTTGGAAAACAAGCCGTCACACATGTGTACACAAAGTGATTTTCAGCCCTTGAAGAAGCGTTATGGTGATTTCAGGTTACCTTCAACTGTAACTCTTTGGAAAGTCAAAATACTCTGGTAAAAGCAGTTCTAAATGATGAAATCCCCAGTACCCTTATGGTTAAGAACTGTTTGTGATGGTTTCCCCACTGTTTTTCAAAGTGCAATTCAACATCTCAAACTCAACGTTTGAAATTCCTATTGACTTGCATTGGGCAAAAACTGAAGTTGAGTGAAACTCAATGAGTCTTAACTTCTATGTTGTGAAACCACTTGAAACACATCTGCGACATAGTTTTTTACAGAAATGAACTGTTTTGAACAGTTTCCTGGTGGAAAACAAGGCGTCACACATGTGTACACAAAGTGAATTTTCAGGCCCTGAAGCGTTATGGTGAAATAAGGTTACCTTCAACTCTAACGCTGTGTAAAGTCAAAATACTCTGGTAAAAGCAGTTCTAAATGATAAAATCCCCAGTACCCTTATGGTTAAGAACTGTTTGGATGGTTTCCCAACTGTTTTTCAAAGTGCACTTCACATCTTAAACTCACTTTTTGAAATCCCCATTAACTTGCAATGGGACAAAACTGAAGTTGAGTGAAACTCAATGAGTCTTAACTTCTATGTTGTGAAACCACTTTAAATACATCTGCGACATAGTTTTTTACAGAAATGAACTGTTTTGAACAGTTTCCTGTTGGAAAACAAGCCGTCACACATGTGTACACAAAGTGATTTTCAGCCCTTGAAACGCGTTATGGTGATTTCAGGTTACCTTCAACTGTAACTCTTTGGAAAGTCAAAATACTCTGGTAAAAGCAGTTCTAAATGATGAAATCCCCAGTACCCTTATGGTTAAGAACTGTTTGGATGGTTTCCCCACTGTTTTTCAAAGTGCAATTCAACATCTCAAACTCACTTTTGAAATTCCTATTGAGTTGCATTGGGCCAAATCTAAAGTTGAGTGAAACTCAATGAGTCTTAACTTCTATGTTGTGAAACCACTTGAAAAACATCAGCGACATAGTTTTTTACAGAAATGAACTGTTTTGAACAGTTTCCTGGTGGAAAACAAGGCGTCACACATGTGTACACAAAGTTATTTTCAGGCCCTGAAACGCGTTATGGTGAAATAAGGTTACCTTCAACTCTAACGCTGTGTAAAGTCAAAATACTCTGGTAAAAGCAGTTCTAAATGATGAAATCCCCAGTACCCTTATGGTTAAGAACTGTTTGGATGGTTTCCCAACTTTTTCAAAGTGCACTTCACATCTTAAACTCACTTTTTGAAATCCCCATTAACTTGCAATGGACAAAAACTGAAGTTGAGTGAAACTCAATGAGTCTTAACTTCTATGTTGTGAAACCACTTTAAATACATCTGCGACATAGTTTTTTACAGAAATGAACTGTTTTGAACAGTTTCCTGTTGGAAAACAAGCCGTCACACATGTGTACACAAAGTGATTTTCAGGCCCTGAAACGCGTTATGGTGAAATAAGGTTACCTTCAACTCTAACGCTGTGTAAAGTCAAAATACTCTGGTAAAAGCAGTTCTAAATGATGAAATCCCAAGTACCCTTATGGTTAAGAACTGTTTGGATGGTTTCCCAACTGTTTTCAAAGTGCACTTCAACATCTCAAACTCACTTTTGAAATCCCATTGACTTGCATTGGGCCAAAACTGAAGTTGAGTGAAACTCAATGAGTCTTAACTTCTATGTTGTGAAACCACTTGAAAAACATCAGCGACATAGTTTTTACAGAAATGAACTGTTTTGAACAGTTTCCTGGTGGAAAACAAGGCGTCACACATGTGTACACAAAGTTATTTTCAGGCCCTGAAACGCGTTATGGTGAAATAAGGTTACCTTCAACTCTAACGCTGTGTAAAGTCAAAATACTCTGGTAAAAGCAGTTCTAAATGATGAAATCCCCAGTACCCTTATGGTTAAGAACTGTTTGGATGGTTTCCCAACTGTTTTCAAAGTGCACTTCACATCTTAAACTCACTTTTGAAATCCCCATTAACTTGCAATGGACAAAACTGAAGTTGAGTGAAACTCAATGAGTCTTAACTTCTATGTTGTGAAACCACTTTAAATACATCTGCGACATAGTTTTTTACAGAAATGAACTGTTTTGAACAGTTTCCTGTTGGAAAACAAAGCGTCACACATGTGTACACAAAGTGATTTTCAGGCCCTGAAACGCGTTATGGTGATTTCAGGTTACCTTCAACTCTAACGCTGTGGAAAGTCAAAATACTCTGGTAAAAGCAGTTCTAAATGATGAAATCCCCAGTACCCTTATGGTTAAGAACTGTTTGGATGGTTTCCCAACTGTTTTCAAAGTGCAATTCAACATCTCAAACTCACTTTTGAAATTCCCATTGACTTGCATTGGGCAAAAACTGAAGTTGAGTGAAACTCAATGAGTCTTAACTTCTATGTTGTGAAACCACTTGAAAAACATCAGCGACATAGTTTTTTACAGAAATGAACTGTTTTGAACAGTTTCCTGGTGGAAAACAAGGCGTCACACATGTGTACACAAAGTGATTTTCAGGCCCTGAAGCGCGTTATGGTGAAATAAGGTTACCTTCAACTCTAACGCTGTGTAAAGTCAAAATACTCTGGTAAAAACAGTTCTAAATGATAAATTCCCCAGTACCCTTATGGTTAAGAACTGTTTGGATGGTTTCCCAACTGTTTTCAAGTGCACTTCACATCTTAAACTCACTTTTGAAATCCCCATTAACTTGCAATGGACAAAA
>NW_024377345.1:0-12288 GCF_016835505.1 Polypterus senegalus
CAGTATATACAACAATATAAACAGTCACGTGCACTCACAAAACCCCAGTGCCTTCTGCACCGAATTCCCCAGAGTCCAGGCCCACAGTCTTTTGTGCCTTCCTTCTGGCCGCCTCCTGTCCTCGCTCTCAGCTCACTCCGCTTCCTCCGACTTCCACCACCGACTGGAGGAGGCGCCCTTATGGGGAGCGGATGGGCTCCAGCTGCTTCCGGCACTTAACAGCGGCCACACCCTGTGTGGCGGAAGTGCCGGCCGTGCACCGGGAAACCATCTGTGTCTCGCGGTGGTCTTCCCCGGCACTTCCTGGTGTGGCGGAAGTGCGGGCTCCCGGAATAAACAGGCACTGGGGCGCGCCTGGCGGTGGCCACGGGTCCCTACAGGGCTGGGCTTCCAAGCCCTGTACCGAGCCCCTGTCTAACCAGGACGGCGCCCCACTCGTTCTGGAGGAGGCACACGCCTCCTCCGGTCCTCTAAGCGTCCGGCGGGCTCCATCCCGGCCGAGGCCTACGGGATGAACCGGCATCGGGCGCCGCCTGGCGGTAACCACGGGCCCCTACAGGGTAGGGCTTCCATGCCCTCGACCCGTGGCTCCCAATAGAACCAGGACGGCCCCCTCGCGGTCTGGAGGAGGCACAAGCCCTCCTCACGTCCTCCTGGCCACAGTATGTATGTATGTATGTATGTGTATATATATATGTAGCTATGTATTAATTGTCTAATTCTAATTCTAATTCTAATTCTAATGTGTATATATATATGTGTGTATATATGTAGATATGTATATATGTAGATCTGTATATATATGTATACTAGCAGAATACCTGCGCTTCGCAGCGGAGAAGTAGTGTGTTAAAGAAGTTATGAAAAAGAAAAGGAAAAATTTTCTAAAAAATAACGTATCATGATTGTTAATATAATTGTTTTGTCATTGATATGAGTGTTGTCGTCATATTATATATATATATATATATATATCAAAATAAAAGTAAAAGAAAAGGAAACATTTTAATAAAAATGTAACATGATTGACAATGTTTTGTCATTGTCATGAATGTTGCTGGCATATATATATATATATATATATATATACAGTGGAACCTCGGTTCTCGAGTAACTTGGTTTCGAGTGTTTTGCAAGAGGAGCAAAAATTTTTAATAAATTTTGACTTGATAAACGAGCGATGTCTTGCAATACGAGTAGTATGGATAAACTTTGTCTGCTGAGCGTTATGTGATCACAACTGAGCTGATGGTTCTTCTGTCTCTCTCTCTCCTTATCTCGCTCGCTCCCCCTGCGCGTCTCTCTCTCTCTCTCTCCTTATCTCGCTTGCTCGCTCGCCCATCGTGTCTCTCTCTCTCTCTCCTTATTTCGCTCGCCCAGCGCATCCTCTCTCTCTCTCTCTCTCTCTCTCCTTATCTATCTCGCTCGCCCCCCCAGCGCGTCTCTCTCTCTCTCTAGCAATCGTCTCCTATTCTCCGTCTAAGTCTGTGTGCCTCACTCATATAGTCACATCTGTTTACTACAGCATTGTGACTGTGTGTGTGTGCGCTGTGAAGTGCAAGTCCCCATCTTCCTCCCCAAAACACGAAGCTGAGTCTCAGTACTTTAACACCAGCTTTATTCAGCTTGAAACAGCAACAGTGCTGTTATTTATTACCGGATCTTTATAATGTTTTTTTGTATGACCCATTGACGACAGGCACTTATAGCATGTCTGCGATCTTTTTGGATGCGCTTATACGTCGAACTGCTACAGCGCTGGGAGACTGCGATTGCTTTGGGACGCTCTTCCGTTTTGTATTGTCCCGTTGGGTGGAACCCACATGAGTTTAGAAACTCACCCCAGCCATGATTCTTTATAAAGGTAAAATGCAGGTTAATTTGTATTATGCATTTTACTTTATATTTATATTAATCATTTTTATATGAATAGTTTTGGGTTGTGAAACCATTCATCTGAGTTTACACATTATTTCTGCGGGGAAATTCGCTTTGATATACGAAAAGTGCTTTGATTCATAGAACGCTTCCAGAGCTTAATTATGCTCGCAAACTGAGGTTCCACTGTATATATATATATATATTTCAGCAAATAACCGCGCTTTGCAGCGCTGAAGTACTGCCTTAAAATTTTTATTAAGAAGAAAATTAAACCTTTTTAAACTGAGGGAAAATATACCAATAATTATTTGTTAAGGATCTCTTTGTATACCAAATTGTGTGTTTGGCCCTCCGGTTGTAATATGACCAAGCTGTGTGCTGAGCTTACTCTTGAGCATGTAACGTACAGTTGGCCATGTGAACAGCAATCTTGTTTCAAATCTCACAACTTGGATTGCTGCTGTCATAATCGGTTTGAGTTTCATGATTTGTTTCAATTACGACAGTATTTGTAGGACTTGTTGTGTTAAAGTGACATTCGGCATCTGTCCGGCATTGTAAGCATACAACCGGTTTCATCGATAACTTCACATCCAGCTTTGAGAGTTTAAACATTCATAAACATCAAAGTGTCCACTACTCAAATCGTCACCTGTCAATCTAAGATGTTTAAGAGGCATTGGCGGTTGTCGAAAGGTGCAAAATATTTGGCCATTTCAGTACACTTGAAAGCGACAACAATTCGGCAGCCATCAACTCACATGCAGATCCATAGGTGAAGGGCTTAAGCATTTCACTCTTCTAGTGCTCCCTGTGTAGTATAATTATCTCCTGTACCGTCATCAGTCCACACCTTGAACCTGTTCCAGTCATTCAATACGTAAGACACAATGTTCCTCCAGATATCAAGAGTGAGCCTGATATGGCCGTGTGCAATATGTAACACAGAGAATGGAAAAGGCAGGTGCCATCTCCGGGCATGGAAACCACTCGGTAAGTGACAGTTCTTTGATCGATGGTGATCACTTTGATAGACATGTTAATGGGGGTACGGTTGGAATGATAAAGGAAATGAGTACCTGAACAATTGAAAGTAAGTCTAAAATACCTACACTATTGCAGGTAATCATAATGGTCGAACAATAAAACAGGAGAAGCCGTGGATTAAATAAAAAGGCTGCAGTTATCAGCAGGGAGACGTGAATCCCGGGCGAAGCAAGGAAGAGAATGTAGAGACTGGAGCGACAGACGGCCTTATATAGGCATGGCAGACGAGGGGGCGGGATGGGGACCATTACGCCGTAGCCTCACACGGTGACTGAGCTGCTTAGGCTATGGACGATATATGTGTAAGGGTAGGATGCCTTTGCAGCTGGGAACCCGTGTACCAAATTTCTTGAAGATGGGCCCATAAGTAACAAAGATCGTTGAAAAGTTCATTATGGCGGCCGACATTGGCATCATACCACCGAAATAAGTATGTACATCGGTTTCGGTTAGCGCAGGGAAGCAACCTACCAAATTTCATGAAGATGGGGCCATAAATAAGAAAGTTCAACATGGCGGACGTTGTCAACCGTTATGACTGTTAAGCATAGAATTTCGAAATAAAACCTGCTTAACTTTTGTAAGTAAGCTGTAAGGAATGAACATGCCAAATTTCAGCCTTCTACCTACACGGAAGTTGGAGAATTAGTGACGTTGGAAAGTTCAATATGGCGGCTGACAGTGGCGTCATACCACTTAAATAAGTACGTACATACGTTTCAGTTAGCGCAGGGAAGCCGCCTACCAAATTTCGTGAAAATGGGGCTATAAATAAGAAAGTTCAACACGGCAGACGCTGCATCAAGCAATCGTTATAAACGCTACGCGTAGAATTTCGAAATGGAACCTGCCTAACTTTTGTAAGTAAGCTGTAAGGAATGAGCCTGACAAATTTCAGCCTTCTACCCACACGGGAAGTTGGAGAATTAGTGACGCTTTGGGAAAATTCAATATGGCGGCAGACAATGTCATACCACCGGAAATAAGTACGACATCGTTTGGCTAGCGCCGGAAGCCACCTACCAAATTTCGTGAAGATGGGGTCAGCCTCTACCTACACGGAAGTTTGGAAATTGGTGACGCTTGAAAATTCAATATGGCGG
Organism: Polypterus senegalus; assembly: GCF_016835505.1. Taxonomy (NCBI): domain Eukaryota; kingdom Metazoa; phylum Chordata; class Cladistia; order Polypteriformes; family Polypteridae; genus Polypterus; species Polypterus senegalus. The sequence goes on from NW_024377345.1 coordinate 4,032, forward strand.
CCAACAAATGGCGCAACATATACCACCAAATAAGTACGACATCGGTTTTGTTAACGAGGGAAGCCGACAACCAAATTTCTGTGAAGATGGGGCCACTAAATAAGAAAGTTCAACATGGCGGGCGTTGTTGGACGCGATCATCCGTTATGACCGTTACGCGTAGAGTGAGGGCTTTGCCTTTTATTAGTATAGATATACAGTAATCCCTCGCTATATCGCGCTTCGACTTTCGCGGCTTCACTCTATCGCGGATTTTAAATGTAAGCACATCTAAATATATATCACGGATTTTTCACTGGTTCGCCGCTTTCTGGATAATGGGTCTTTTAATTTCGGTTACATGCTTCCTCAGTTTGATTGTCCAGTTGATTTCATACAAGGGACGCTATTGGCGGATGGCTTAGAAGCTACCCAATCAGAGCATGTATTACATATTAACTAAAACTCCTCAATGCTAAAAGATATGCTTCCGCATGGCGCTTGTTTTGTTTGCTTCTCTCTGTCTCTCTCTCTCTCTGCCTGACGGAGGGGTGTGGAGCAGAGGGGCTGTTTACACAATGGCTGTTTGCCTAGAAGATAGGACGCTCCTCTACAAAATGGCGCTTTATCGCGGTGCTTCTGTATACTTAAAAGTATGTATTGATTTTTTTGTTTGCTTGCTTTTCTTAGCTTAGCGCTTTCTCTGACATTATCTGCTCTTCACGGTGCTCCTTTGAAGATAAGATATGTTTGGATTCTTTTAATTGTGAGAAAGAACTGCCATCTCTGTCTTGTAATGAAGCACAGTTTAAACGTTTGACCAAAGGGTGTTATTTCATACTAAAGGGTGTTATTTCATGTCTAGAGGGCTGTAATAATGTTAACAGTGTGGGAGAGTTTATAAGGGCTTAAAATATATAAAATAACCATACAAACATATGGTTTCTTCTTCAAGGAAATTCATTTATTGCGGCAGAGTCTGGATTAACCGGATAACGCGTTCTAAGATTAACCGGATAGCGGATTAACCGCGATAAACTAGGGTTGGATTGTATATATATATATATATATATATATATATATATATATATATATATATATATATATATATATATATTGTGGAAAACGTAACCCCCAAACACAGACAGACTGACACCAGGATGTACAAAACACACCTTTATTTTATCTTTGAGCACCACAATGCCTTCTCTCACCAACTCTCTTGCTTACTTTCTCTTTCTCTTCCTCTTCTTCTTCTTCTCTCTTTCTCTTTGACCTCCTTCCTCCTCCTCACAAGCTTCTGCCTCCTTCCTCCCAACCTGGCTTCGTCTACTAGAAGGAGGCGGCCACTTTATCATGACCGGATGAGCCCCAGGTGCTCCCTGGCGCCACTTCCTGGTGTGGCGGAAGTCTCAGGAAAGCACCTGGAAGCACCCAGGCCTTCTTGAATTATTTCGGCAGCACTTCCTGGTGTGGCGGAAGTGCTGCCATCCAGGATTCCCTCACTGTCCGGGCCCCTGGCGGTGGCCGCCCCTCAACAGAGTGTCCCAGGTCACTCCTTGTGGCCCCCAAATAGGCCTCGGGCGGCTGCCCCTCCGTGGCCGAGAGTAATAGTGTCCACATGGGGACTATCCAGGAGTCCTGCTGGGTTGTGACCCTGGCATCCTTGACACTATATATATATATATATATATATATATATACATACATGTGTACATATATACACACACACACATATATTATGGGGTGCCAAACAGGCAAATACATTGATTTTCTGAATATATAAAAGTCGGCATCAGAATATATAAAGTCAAAACTTGAATATATAAAGTCATTCCTGAATATATAAAGTCAAAACTTGAATATATAAAGTCAGCATTGGTATATATAAAGTCAAAACTTTTCTGAATATATAAAGTCAAAACTTGAATATATAAAGTCAAACTTGTTTCTAAATATATAAAGTCAAAAGTTGAATATATAAAGTCATCGCTGGAATATATAAAGTCAAAACCGGAATATATAAAGTCAGCGGCGGAATATATAAAGTCATTCCTGATTATATAAAGTCAAAGTCAAAATATATTGATTGAAACGACTCTGAACTGAACTAAGTTAACAAAAACGTATTCAGAAAAATAAATTAAAAAAACACTGTTCGGTTAATGTTTTGAAAATGATGCATGTGCCCTGCCCAGGATTGGTTCCTGCCTTGCGCCCAGTGTTGGCTGGGATTGGCTCCCCAGACCCGTGACCCTGTGGTCGGATTCAACGGGTTGGGAAATGGATGGATATTCCAGTGCTGACTTTGTATATTCCGACGCTGACTTTATATATTCAAGATTTGACATTTATATATTCCAGCGCTGACTTTATATATTCCGACGCTGACTTTATATATTTAAGTTTTGACTTTACATATTCCAATGCCGTCTTTATATACTCAGGTTTTGACTTTATATATTTGGGAATGACTTTATATATTCAAGTTTTGACTTTATATATTCGGTAATGACTTTATATATACAAGTTTTGAGTTTATATAGTTAAATTTAGTCATCATTGCATACATTTTTCTTCACCATAGAAATTTAAAGACTAAATTCAACTTCCATTCCTACCAAAGATATTTCTGGCGACTAAATAGGACCTACTTATATCCAAATTCGAGCTGTTGAGCTGTCGCCTGCCTGCCTAAATAAGTCACCCTCGCTTCGCTCTTACTTTTTTACCATTCATTCATTCATTCTAGTGGTGGAAAAATTATAAAAATGAAGGAGGATTACACTGAGTATGGCTTTACCAAAACAATTATTGATGGCGAATAAAGTATCGATTATTCATAAAGCTTCAATTGGTGATCTGTTTTTCTGTGTTAACCTCATATTTTTTCATACTTCTTCTCAAACCAAGGGGGTGCGAGGGTAAAATGAATCGGGAAGCGCTGATCAATGTAATCGGTGTACCAGGAAATCATGCATTGACAGAAGTTCCCCCTTGCTTGGAATGCAAAGTGTGATTAAATGCGTTATTTTTAAGCGTGTTATGGAGCACATGCATCAAGCTTCTCAGCTGTGCTTGTGCTAAGAAAAGGAAACATTTTAAAATAACGCAACACGCATTGTCAATGTAACCTTTTGTAAGTAGTGCCTACTCCCCCACCCGCCTTAACTGTCAATCCCCCACAAACACAGTCTCTCGGAATTTGCATAAGCACAGCCCTTCACCTGCAATTTTAACTTAGTTACAAAGTGATCAAAACTCTCGTTTATATCCTGCGTCCTCTCATTAAATTTATATCCCGCATTACCTGTGGGCATGACAAACGCCAATGTCTATGAACTTAATTTAAACTTTAGGTTCACACCGTGCTTTGTTTCCGATGTAGCAGCACTAATGAATATGGTTGTATATGTCACACGTTTGCTTCTTATTGTTTCGCTGCCTTCTCAATTATATAATGCATGTTTTCTTCAGCGCTTTTTGGAGCTCTTCCTTGTTTTCTATGTACTGTGTTGACAGTCAGTTCACGTGATTACGCGGGAGGCGTGATGATGTCACACGGAACTCAACAGCTTCGAACTCAACTCCATTACAGTATATGGAGAAAAATAGCTTCCAGTTATGACCATTACGCGTAGAATTTCAAAATGAAACCTGCCCAACTTTTGTAAGGAAGCTGTAAGGAATGAGCCTGCCAAATTTTAGCCTTCCACCCACACGGGAAGTTGGAGAATTAGTGATGAGTCAGTGAGTGAGTGAGTGAGTGAGTGATTCAGTCAGTGAGTGAGTGAGTCAGTGAGGGCTTTGCCTTTTATTAGTATAGATATATGTATCTGTGTGTATATACTGTATATATATTGTCACAATAACGAGACATACTCAGATAAAGATTTGGGGCAGCCACCCGTATAATCTGGTATACTGGCTGCAAAGTCGTTCTTTTTATGGAAATACACAGCACTGAAGTGCATACAAACGAGTCCAAAACAAGACTGAGGGAAACGGGAAAAGGGCAGGCTTTTAAAGGGGAAGACAGGAAGTGAGGTCATATGGATCGGGCACGTGTTCTTCACTCATTGGATCGAGCCCGGACGTGACGTCAAGAGAGCCAGGTGGAATCTCCCGGGAATGGTCTACAGGAAAGGGAGAAAAGAGTCAGTGCACTGTGCCACATCCCGGCATGCCTCAGAACTGCCCACTCAAGCCCTTTAGCTGCCCCCATGCACACGTGTGACTTATATATATTATATTATGTTATATATGTGTGTGTATGTATGTATGTATGTGTATATATATATATGTATGTGTATGTGTGTATATATATGCATACAGTATATATGTATATGTGTATATGTAGATATGTGTATATGTAGATATGTATATGTATATATGTTTATATGTGTGTGTGTGTATATATCTATACTAATAAAAGGCAAAGCCCTCACTCACTCACTCACTCACTCACTCACTGACTCATCACTAATTCTCCAACTTCCCGTGTAGGTAGAAGGCTGAAATTTGGCAGGCTCATTCCTTACAGCTTACTTACAAAAGTTGGGCAGGTTTCATTTCGAAATTCTACGCCTAATGGTCATAACTGGAAGGTATTTTTCTCCATTAACTGTAATGGAGTTGAGCTGGAATGACGGGGGCGGAGTTTCGTGACATCATTACGCCTCTCACGTAATTACGTGAACTGATTGTCAACGCAGTGCATAGAAAACCAGGAAGACCTCCAAAAAGCGCTTAAGAAAACATGCATTATATAATTGAGAAGGCAGCTAAAACAATAAGAAGCGAAGCGAGTGACATATACTACCATATTCATGAGTGTTGCTGCCTCGAAAGAAAGCAAGGTGTAAACCTAAACTTTAAATTAAGTTCATAGACAGGCTACGCTGGCGTTTCACATGCCCACAGGTAATGCGGGATACAAGTTTAATGAGAGGACGCAGGATATAAACGAGAGTTTTGATCACTTTGTAACTAAGTTAAAATTGTAGGTGAAGGGGTGTGCTTATGCAAATTCCGAGAGACTGTGTTTGTGGGGGATTGACAGTTAAGGCGGGTGGGGGAGTCACGTCATCATCTCCCCTCCCATTCATCTAATTTCGGTCTGAGCTGAGCTCCGCTAATGCCTCTTCAAGCAACTTCGTCAGACTGCCACCAAATACTCACAGAAAAATCCACAAGTTAATACACACGCTATCTCTCGAGTTTCTCCACACTGAATCCTCCAGGCACTACTTACAAAAGGTCACATTGACAATCGTGTTACGTTATTTTTAAAATCTTTCCTTTTCTTAGCACAAGCACAGCTGAGAAGCTTCGATGCATGTGCTCCATAACGTGTTAAAAAATAATGCATTTAATCACACTTTGCATTACAAGCAAAGGGGAGCTTTTGTCAATGCATGATTTCCTGGTACACGATTACATTGATCAGCGCATCCCGATTCATTTTACCCTCGCACCACCTTAGTTTGAGAAGAAGTCTGAAAAATATGAGGTTAACACAGAAAAACATCACCAATTCAAGCTTTATGAATAATCGATTCGCCATCAATAATTGTTTTGGTAAAGCCATCCTCCTTCCATTTTATAATTTTTCCGCCAATAGCCATGATTAAATGAACGGTAAATAAAGTAAGAGCAAAGCGAGGGTGACTTATTTAGGCAGGCATATATATGACAGCAACACTCATGACAATGTCAATCATGTTACGTTATTATTAAAATGTTTCCTTTTCTTTTTCATTACTTCTTTAACACACTACTTCTCCGCTGCGAGGCGCGGGGATTTTGCTATATATATAAATATATGAATGACCTCCAAAGAGCGCTGAGACTTTTGATATCATGAACGTGTCTGCAAAAACTGTGGTCTCCTGCCCAGCAAAAGTCGAGCAGCCAGCGCGCGCATAGCTGTGCCGGCCTTTGAGACGCTGACTGCGCTTCTGCCTTAAGTCAAAGTGAGCACTTTTAATTTTTTTCATCCTCCCCCTGCGCTATAGCCCAGACAAGTGCAAACACGGGACCCCTTTTCTACACCACGGAAAAATAATATTAAGGCGATTCACACTTTCTTTTGCACGTATATGATTACGAAGGTCATCACCTCGGATTATGAAGACACGCACACGAGTGGAGGACTGACAGTGCCATCACAGCTGATCAATGGCAGGGACGCCTCACCAGTCTACACAAGACCCACCGCGACTGTCCCCAAAAGGCGATCATAACGTCAGCGAACACATCTCTCTATACTATATAAAAGAAAAAGGCAACTTTCCTTTCTTTACACCTTTTATCCCAAACCAAAGCCTTTCTCTCTTAACAGTGCAGAGGACACAAAACTAATTTTCTTTAAATGCCGGTAAGGCACATTACCAGAGGCACAAATTTGAACGTTCACATAGAAAATGTAATTTCTATACCACAGCCGTCGTGTAGCGCCTTTCAAAAACGGATCTACTACCGAGAGATGATCCATATATATTTTAGCTGCTGTTAGTTACTTACCTGTTGTGTTACACAGTCTTTAAAATGTAGTTTACCCGCAACCACTCCAGTAGGGCTCAATGTACCTGTACTTCTTAAAACGTTAATGTTTTACTGTTTAATAACTTATAGACTATATTTTATTATTTTTCCCTTGCACTCAGTGACCAAAGCTATACACACACATATAGACACATACAAACATACACACAAGTATATATATGTGTATATATATGTATGTATGTGTATATATATATACACACACACACACCCCTATCTACATTATATATATATACTAGCAAAATACCAGCATCAGCTTGTGAGAAGTAGTGTGTTAAAGAAGCAATGAAAAAGAAAAGGAAACATTTTGAAAATAACGTAACCTGATTGTCAATCTAATTGTTTTGTCACTGTTGTGAGTGATGAGTGTTGTTGTTACACACACACACATAAACATATATATATATACATATCTATACATATACACATATATATCTACATATATACACACACATATATACACACACATACATACATACACACACATATATACACACAAATATATATATATATATATACATACATACACACACACATATATAAACATATATATACATATACATACATATCTACATATATACACACACAGCTATTTCAGTATCAGTGCAATACGCTGTTTGTTAAAACGGTTGACTCCTGCTCTTACGCAATAACAAATCAAATCATTAAGTTGTCTTTGCTCATATGTCATTTTAGAGCTGGACGCCTGGCATCTTTTTGGCCACAAGTTCGTTTCTGTTTGGTGTGAGGTTCTGTGTTGTGGAGATTCTCAGGATGGATTGCAGGTGCTCATCAGTGAGGCGACTCCTGTGTGCTGTTTTGTTAGTCTTTATCACTGAGAAGAGCTTCTCACACAGATATGTGCAACCAAACATGCACAAGGTTCGAGCCGCATGTAGACGGACTTTTTTTGTTCTTCAAAGTCACCAAAGCGCCGTGCAAACTCAGTGCGCAATAACTCTAGCTTCGCAATAACTTGCAGCATCATAAGGTAGACTTGATTAACGCGGTAAGTGTTCGGCAAGGCAGCTGAAGCGCTGCATTATGGGATCTGTAGTTTATTGTGTTACCAGCGCTTCATATACCCGGGCCATTAATAACAATAATACAGTATATAAAATGATCTCGCGGGCCGGATATAATTACACGCGGATGTGGCCGGCCCTTGAGTTTGACACATATGGACTAAATAGAACTTGAAAAGATATATTTTTTCAAATGTGATCGCGCAATTCAGATAGAGTTGACGCGCACTACAGCCTGCATGCCTCAATGAGTCATCCTCCCCTCGCTCTTACTTTTTTACCGTTCATCTAATGAATACACTGAGTATGGCTTTACCAAAACAATCATTGATGGCGAATAAAGTATCCATTATTCGAGTATGTACATCGGGATATATATATACAGATATATATACCCGCGTATCGCAGTGGAGAAGTAGTGTGTTAAAAAAGCTAGAAAAAGAAAAGGGAACATTTTAAAAATAACGTAACATGACTGTCAATATACAGTATTTGTTTTGTGAGTGTTACTGAGTGTTGCTGTCATCAAGGATTTGATTATCATTATTTCTTTCAATCAGGTTCGTATTTGTAGGATGTGTTATGTTCAAGTTACATTCCGTGTTTGTCAATCGCTGTAAAGATGACAGGTTTCATTCATCGATTCGTTTCTTACTGCATCAATAAACAGCTCGCCTTCTTCTTTATCT
>NW_024377346.1:0-45797 GCF_016835505.1 Polypterus senegalus
ATATTTAAATTTTCCTTTTCATTTTTGGGAAAAAAATTTTTTTTTTAAAAATTTTTTTTTAGTGCATTAAAATCATTTGGGAGGGCTTTAGCTTTTCTATGGTTTTTTCAAACCAGTTGATTAATTAAAGTCATTAAATAGCAGGAGTTTCTACAAAATAGAGAAGTCAAGACTTTCGGGATTTTATATGAAAATCAGAGATCATGAAAAGTGAGCGCAGTTTTAAGAAAATGGATTGATTAAGACAATAATTTTCCCAAAAATTAGAACGGGAAATAATTACCCAGAGGTCTACATGTTTTTTACCTTCAAACACAAAAACATCCCTTTCCACCCCCCCCAGGCTCAACAAAAAAATTGTAAAGCTGCTTTTAACTTAGCATCAAAAAAAGAACAAAACCCGAATAAGTTTGGAACAAATAAGAAAAAAATAATGCACAAGAGAACATCAGCTTTGTTAGGCCCCCGAGGTAAAAGATTGCACTTTTCTTTCTATCCATTTAATTATATTTTTTCCCCAAAATTTTGTACACAAACATATTTTTCTTTTGAAACCCCGCGTTTTTAAAAAATTACAAAGTATGCAGCTTCAGCAAAAAAAAGGGGATTAAAAAAGCCTGGCAGAAAACCCAAGAAAAAAATTTTTTTTTTTTTTGAAGTTTGTTGTTTTTGTAAAACAGTTTCAAAAAAAAGAAAATTGAAATAGAAAAAAAAGGAAAAAAATTAATGAAAAGAAAATTTCAATTCTGCTTAATCTTGTTAATCTAAAACATTTATTTACTTAACTTTTTCGAACCATTTCAGGACGGAAAAAACGATTTACCCCTTTTTTAAGAAAAAAGGGGTTTTTCAATCCTTTTTACGGGGACCTTTCCAAAAAAAAAGAGCTTATTATCACATGTTACCCCAGTTATAGTAAAAGAAGGTTCTATCTCTTGTTAATTATAGGGGAAAAGACTATACCATAAGCTATATTGAAAGAATTAAATTCTTTTCAAATTAAGCAAACATCAATATGAGTTTAACTCAAAACTTTAAATTTCTAAGATTCTCTTACTTTTCCCTTTTCCCCTAATTGGTTTGCGGGCGGAGAAATTATTTTTTTTCCAATATGAGCCAATTACTTTTATAAACTATTTTTTTTCTCATTGAAACCTGAAAAAACTTTTTAAAAAATTTATATTTAAAACATTGACTTTTTCTTGAAGAAAAAGTTTATTCAGGTCTGCCCAGTGTGCGGGTTTTTTTAGTCTGACACAAATTTTTGACTCCCCTTTTGGGCATCTGGCATTGTCTTGATGACTCAACCCATTACCAGGAATTGGGGTGTAGCTTTATTAAATTAGAAAACGTCCCTGGTTAAAAATTTTCTTTTTGGGTGCCCCTTTTTTTCGTTCTTGAAGTTTTGGGCGGGTTTTTTTTGTCCATTTTTTCCAAAACAAATCAGCCATGTATTGAATTTCCGGTCTTTTTGGGGAGGGTTTCATTTTCTGAAATGAGTTTAGGTGGTTTTCAGGTTTTGTTTCAAAAAAAGGATTGGGTGGAGTGGTTCCAAATCATTTTATCTGATGTTTTTGAAAGGGGGTCTGTTATTGATATTGATTCTATCTACCTCTTTGTAAAGGGTTTTTCATCATGGGGTTTTTGTTGGTTTAGTGTTGAATTTAAAATTTTTTCTTATGTTTATTTGTTTTTCCACACTCCCCCTTTGGGTGAGAGGCTGATGGTGGTTTAAAAAACCTTTTGATTTGTTTTTGCATCATAGCCCACTGTTTTTTTGTTTTCCCAAATTTTTTTTAATAGCTTCTCGAGCTCTTTCTGTCCAAAAAAATTTGTTCCATTGTCAAAGCATGATTTTAACTTGCCCTCTTCTATCCATAAATCGGGTATGGCGGATAAAAGAATCGTTCTGCTATTTGGGACATGCACAGCTCTGGTTGTTAGAATGTGAAGATTACCCGACCCCCTTGACTAGACTTCTTCCTCTTTGACTAGAAGGGCTAAAAAATCAACCCAACATTATGAACGGGGGTTGGTTTGTTGTAGCATTTTTTGCAAATTTTTTTTTGTCCCCTCCCTTTGCATTGTATCTTCTGATGTTGTCCTTTGAAATTATTTTTCCTGATAGCAAAATTTGCTTAAGGTATCCAGTATTTTTGGCGTGTTAAAATCGTGGGCCCCACAATTCCAAAATTTTTTAGAAGGGCTGAATATGAGAGAAGCAAATGTGAATGCTTGTGTAAAATTTTGGGATGTTTAGTTTCTTCGGGCATTAAGTTTATTTGAGTCTCCCCCAACCCTCAGTATTCCTTTTTTTAGACGGTGGGTTTATAGATTCGACCTTTTAAAAAAGTTTTTTTTTAGAGTTTTTAATTTTCTGAAATTTTTTTGCTGTTATTAGGGATAAGCTCTTTTTGTTTAATAAGTCGCTAGAAAAATTTGGGACTTGGTTTTAAAAATCAGTTTGTTTTTTCATGTGCTTTGTGATGAGTGATTTTGTTTTTTTTGGATTACTTTAATCTGACTGGTTCATTTGGGAATGTTTTTTTCATTTCAATGCAGCGTATGTCTTTAAACTTGAAAAAACCAAGCCACTTTTTCCAAAACGATGCCAATCCAAAAGTAAGTGATTAGTTTGGATGGGTTTGCCTTCTCCCTTTTTTGTCATTTTCTAAAATTTTAATTTCGGGATCATCTTAAAAAAGTAAATCATTCAGGATCTGGTTTTTTGGCCATTCCGGGCTTCAAAAGAAATTTGGGCCCTTTGTAAAATGTGGTGCCTTGAAAAGTTTCATGTTTAGCCTCTGAAGTTGATCAGGATTGGGGAAGATGTGAATCCCCCCCCGTGAAGGTTGTGAATGATCTCTGATTAGGAGATTTGGGCAACAAAGGTTTTGGGGTCGAGTGTTTTCATTTAAAATGTATTTTAGCCCGGGTGCTGTCAGCCCAAAATGAAATTCTTTTCATTTGGTTTTTGAAGCCACCTTAAGTTTTTTTTGTCCATTTTTTCCCAAAGGCTGCGTCACTCCATTTTTGGGGTCGGCCCTGCTTTAAGGGGCAACTTTTGATTTCCCCATCAGGAATGAACAATGCCTTATTATTTGGGTTTTAAAACAAGGAAGTGAATCCATACCCATCTTCACTAGCACCCGAAAAATGGTGCATTTGTCTCTTTTGGGTTTCCCAAAAACCCAATAGGTTTGAAGCATCTTTCACATTATAGTCTGAAAGTAACTTCCAAATCATCCATCCATTTATTCCATTTCTAAAAGTGTTTGACTTCTACTATTTATCCCCCCCAAATTTCTTTTTGATGTTTTTAGAATAAGTTTTGGGGTAAGGCGGTGCTAGGAAAAAAGGGGATCATAAACTGACTAAAACAGAAGAATACCCGTGAGGGGGGCTTGTTTGGCAATTTAATCAAATTTGAAACTGTCATTTTCTGGAACGGATGCCGGGGGCCCCCGGGGAAAGGGACGTGGCCAAACCCAAGTCCTTTTTTCGGAGCTCTTCTTCTTCAGGTATGGAAATAAAACTGCTCTGTTTTACCCCCCTTATTTGTAAAGGGAACCCCCCTTTGGACATGGGGTTGGAGGGCCCTTTTCCCAGTTTTTTTCTTGTTCTTCTGTTGTCATGACCTTAAACAGTCACCCCGTAGAAGTTGTTGAGTAAAGTTTTAACAGCTTCTTCAGGAAATGTATCTCTGGCATCTTGGTTTCTATGAAACATGAACCCAAACGGGGGAAGAAGTAGCCCCAAAAGATGTACTGTCTTTTTAATTTTTTAAGTTTTCTTCTTTTACCTTCGGGCCCCCAAATAAAAAACGTAAAGATCAGTGTCTTGTCTGGTATCTTAATTGGGAGAACATTGACTTAATTTTCATTAAAGGCTACTGGCCCTTTTCTGAATTTTGTAAAAAAAGGGGTTTTTTATTGGGTCAGGGCCTTTTAGAAATTGTTCATTAAGGAAATCCCTGATAGGTGGCAGTGCAGCAAAGACTATGAATCTTTTTTTTTCTTGGATGATAAAAACCCGGATGTGGAATGTACCCCCTCTCCCTTTCATTGCAATTCAGGCTTTTTTTGGGAATTTTAACAGCATAACCATTGTCTAAAATGTTTTTGAAGGCTTTATAGTCTCGGGGAAACCTGGATTTTGTAAATTTTCTTTTGACCAAGACTGTTCACAAAGCGGTTATTGGACAAGTGTTTCATCCTTCAAAAGGAAATTTAAAACCCAAAATGGCCACCTACCAGTTTTTGGGTTTGGTATCCATGAACATGTCTTCCCCGTGAATTTCCTGTTTTTTCACAGGCCCTTTGGAAAGTCTTGATACTGTTGAGCAATATCTTAATCTTGGGATTGAAATTTGATTAATTGAATGTTTTTGGGATCTTACCACTTTTTTGCGGGGGCATCGATCTCTTTGATGGTCCACCAACTACCCATCCAATGCAGTCTTATGGGGGAGGTCCACCTCTTTGGCCGGTTGATTCGGGGCGCGAAAATTTTGGATAGTTGTTTTTTAAAAAATCGACTTCAGATCAATATGAGAAGGCATTCCTTTAAAGATGTCCCACTTTCGAATCTTCTTGTAGTGGAATGCTTTTTTTTTACTGGAATAAACCCGTGGAAAACCTTTGGCAAATAATATTTTAAATCATTGAGACCACAGACTTGTAAATCTGATCAGAACATTGGGTTAGCATTTTTTTAAATCATTTAATTACTCAAATTTTGAGGAATACTTCCCTTTTCCGAAGGTCAATTGTCTTTTGGGCCCATGCAAATTGTTACATGCCAAAGGGCTATAAAAGCGATGTTTCACATCCTTTTTACTTTTCTTGATTTTCTTAACAGGAACACTTTTTAGTGCGCTTCTTTTCCCCCCTCAGTAAAAAACCCCGTCTTTGGGTTTCCCAGTAGATGTTGCCACACTTGAGCTTTAAAAACTGCCCACTGTCCCCGAATGAGGATATTGGCGTAAAGAAAGTCGACATTTCATTCTCGTTTACAGTTCTTACTTAGATGACCCTTGTTTTGAGACACAAAACATAAACCTTTGATTTTAAAAGTCAATTTTTTTTATGTGGCAATTTTTAATTTTTTTTCATTCTTAGAAATGCGACCCTGAAAAAGCAAAGGTTTTTTTAAAAGCAATGTATGTTAAAAGTATTTTTGGGAAAGGGTTTCATGAGCCCTTTTTAGTTTATGAAAAATTTGGGGGTAAAATTTCCCCATTTCTTCCCATTTGGGGGGGTTCGTAGTTTTTCTTTTTATCTGCCAAAAGATGCAACTTTTTTAAATTTTGTAAAAAAGGTTAAATCTTGAATTCGCCTCTTCTTTTTCACTTCTTGTTGCCTCGCCATCTATAAGATATAAATGGGGGCTTTCCAGGATATGGATGTTTTTATTGTTTCCGAATGCTTTTCATTTTGTTTTAGTCTGAGTCCTTACATTTTAGAAATGTTTAAATCCAAGGGTTCCCCTCATTTTTTTAATTTGGGGGCCACTTAAAGCTTTACTTTATATGTATCTATTTCAACGCGGTTTCATGTTTTCAAATGTTTTTTAGCCTTTCATATCCTTCATCTGGGGGAACCCGGTAACCCCCAATCATTTTTTGGGCTGGTCCATTGTATATTGGATCAAAAATCCCAAATTTTTCTTGTGGGTCGTTTAAAATATTTCCTCAGCGATAAAGTTCTAATAAATTTTTAAACGCGGGTTACCTGAAAATAAAGGGTTCATGGGGACCTCCACGCGTGGGGATGCTGAGGGACTGGAAGGTGTTTTCCTTTGATCAGCTATCATTTAGTCATTTCAATAATTGCTTTTTTGTATGGTTTGGCCCCTTTTTGGGTTGATTCCCTTTCCAAATTTGATATCATTTTTAGAGCCTGGGTCGGTTTTTTCCTGCTTTTTTTGCTTTACTATTAAGTTCATGAAGCTTTTAGAATACTATCTTATTGTTAATAACACTGCTTTGAAATAAATGCAGCGCAGTTTCCAAAAATCAAATTTAATATCAAGAGCATGCTTTAACTGAGGAGATGTCTTTTTTGGGTTTTTTACTTTTAACAACCTGTTCTTAAATTTCATCTCTTCGAAATTGATTAATAGTGTTCATTTGATCATTCAGCCATGCCGTTTAACGGGGCAAATTCATTCCATTTCAGAGCCCAATGTCTTTTCTGTTTTTTAATCCCCTCCTTATTTAAAAAACAGTAGCTTTTCGTAACTCCTCTATCTCTTCCCGGGGACAAAATCAGAAATCTTTTTGCCACAATTACGTTTCCTGAATTCTTTTTTAAAACTTTCGATTTTTTGAAAGAAAATTTCTTTCCCCCACTTTGGATCTTTAAGATCCCTAATTATATTTTTTGACTTCGAGTCTGTACTTAGATCACTGCCAATCTCACTTGAGTCTGTTTTTAAAATTGCCATGACAACAGGATCAAATGAAAACGTTTTCCCGACAGCAATTTTTCAATAGAGCGCCCCAAAAAGGAAGATAATTTTCTTGAAAAAAGGCTCCAATGGCTCAGGGAAAGGCACAAAATCATCCCAAAAAGTCCTTTTTCCAAAACGTCCTTTAATAAATATAAGCCCCCAAATCTTTTTGGATTTTGGCCTTTGCCCCAAGATTTCAAGATAGTAGATAAGTGAAAAATTCCTTTTAATGATTCTGTTTTTTTTTCCTTTTCGAGTTCTTTGCAGAAGTATCTTCTGTTTAAGGTAGTTCCCGTTCAGGCCTTAGATAGGTTTTTTTTACCAAAAACATGTAGCTCGCCAAAAAATTTCCAAATAGAGCCTTACCAAAAAGGGGTTCAAAAAAAGCCCACGCGGAAATGATTCCAAGACAAAATATCTTCGTTTTGAAGTTTAGGTTTTAAAGAAAACGTTTCCAAAAAAAAAAAGAAAAAGCAAAAAAAAGGAAAAAAATTTAAAGTAAGAAAAGTTCACCCCGCTTAATCTTGTTACATCTCAAATCGTTACTATTTACTTAAATTTTTAAAAACCCTTTTTAAGCGGTAGAAAACTGATGCTTATCCCCTTTTAAAAAAATGGGTCTTTTAAGTCCCCCTTTACGGGGTTTTCCCCAAACAAAAAAAAGCTTATTATCACACTGTTACCAGGTTTTTAAGAGGGGTTTTATTTTTAACTATAGGGAAAACTCCAAATATGACTATGAAAAATTAATATTCTATTCAAATTAAGCAAAACCAAAAAAGGGAAAATCCAAAACTTTAAATTTTTAAAATTGGCTCTAACTTATATATATTATAAAAATCCGGGGGGGAAAAGGGAGGGCGTTTTCATGATCTTTACGTAAGATCACGGAAGTTTTTGACCCCAGACTAGAGTGTGGGGGGCCCCCAGGGATTAAACGAGATTTTCCGAGGATTGACCTTTTGGACGCCCCGCGGTAAAACAGAGATTTTGCAAGATGCACCCTACTTCAAAAAAAAAAAGGGCACCCAAAAAAATCCTTAAATTGTGTTTTTTGGTTACACAAGATCCCGGGACTGGGATATAAAACGTATGGGGCAATACATAAATAAATGTAATATAAGTAAGAAAAGCGGGAGAAAAAGATCAAAAATGTTGAGAGACAAAAAGAAAAAGAATAACAGGGGAAATTGGGAAAAAAAGAAAATAATTATCGCCCCAAATGACGTAAAAAAAACTCGCCAATCAAAAAATTTTGCAAATTTAAAAAGGTTTAAAATTATGAAGGAATGATAAGTAATTATCAGCCCCAACATGGAATTGAAAAAACACGCCCCAAACCGGGAAATTTGGGACTTAAAGCAAAAAGCAGGTTAGACATTAAAAACTTGAATTAAAAAAAAAAAAGTTCAAAAACATGTAAGAAAGTTAAAAAATATGAAAGTAGGAAAATTAGAAAGTATTAAAAAGAAAGTAAAGATCGGAGAGCGAAGCAAATGGAAATTATTACTCAAAAAGGGAAAATAATTACACAGACAAGGTGTCATAAAAAAAGCAGGATAAAGTGAGGTCTGAAATAAAAGACAGAGTAGAAAACAAAGTAAAACGTCATAAAAAGGTCAAAAAACAAGGGGGCCAAACACATGCAGAGCAGGTTAGAGATAATGAAAACTGGAGTTCAAAAGACTCAAAAAAAACGTGGGCGCGAAACACATGCAGAGCAAGATACAGAATATGAAAGCAGAAAAAAATGATAGTGTCAAAAAAAAGAAAGTAAACATCGCATTAGCACAAAGAAAGAGAAATTATTACTCGGAGAAATAATGAAAAGGCTGATACAGATCGGATATATGTACATTGATGAAATGTCAGAAGTATATAAATATTGTCAGGCTTTGAAGTTTAAGTCAAGAGAATTTCAAAAACGGAGTTTACTTCACATGCATTTATTGGTTACTTTGCAAAAAAAATTATTAACTGCTGATGATGTAGATCGTTTTGTCTGTGCTGAAATTCCAAACAGAGAAAGCTATCCTAAATTATGGTACAAAGTCATTAAACACATGTCTCACTGACCTCATGAAAAAGATTCAGCACGTTGTGACTCGAAAGATTCCAAATATTGTTTTTACAGAAGTTCTGAAATAAAAGGAAACTAAAGAAATAGCAACAATTCAAAGAAAAAAACTTTAAAGTGTGTATCTGGAAAACAAAAATAGAGTCGTGCAAACGAGCAGGGGCAAAGCCCCTAGTGTATATATATATATATATATATTTATATATATATATATATATATGATATTTGAAAGATCAGATTGACAACAGATAGACACGGACTCCAGGGCCTCATGTATAAACGGTGTAAGCTGACAGAAATGTTGCGTAAGAGCGTTTCACATTCAAATCGCAACGTATAAAACCTAAACTTGGCGTAAGCCACGCATATTTCACAGTACCTCATACCCTGCATTTACAAAGTTGTCCGCCGGTTTTGCAGACTGGCGGACTCCAGCATCAAAACAGTGCTACTGTTCTTGTGTGGTTATCCTTTCTTTTCCTGACGCGGCTTTATAAATACACTGAAATTAACAGCATATTGTTTATTAGTTTAATGCATCTGATTGTAATTAACCAGTAACAATATAATGGTCCACTGAATGGTCAAACTGTTCTAAATACCATAGCTGCTTTAGCGTTGTTACCTCACTGCACCTTCTTCTTTTTTCAGCTTCCCCGTTAGGGTTGCCACAGCGATCATCGCTTTCCATATTACTCACCTGCGCCACTCGAGCAGCTGATCGAAAGAGAATTATCAGTATACAGCATCAAGCAAACGCTGCCTCAGCCATGCTTCCTATTTGAACTGCTTCTCACATGGCAAATGCTTCAAACCTTTCCTGTATGGACCTCGCGGGTCAGAAAGAGTTTCATCCCAAGAGCTCTAAACGCACTCAATCAAGTGCTCCTTGTAGAACTGTTCGTACTTATTAGTACAATCAACTCACTGTAAACTTACACAACAGTTATAATATTGCACAACCTGAGCCACTTTATAAAAAGTGTATTTACATATGATGACAATATCATTTTTAAGATGAAATGCAGCAAAATATGTTTATTATATTATACTGACTAGCAGAATACCCGACCCAACACATATAAACATTTATACATAGACATATATACATATAAACATATCTGCACATATCTATAGATATATATATATATACACATCTACATATATACTTGTCAGGGATGGCAGGGGCAACGACCCGGCCGGGACGCCGTGAGGGACCGGATGTGGGTCAGAGCCCACCCTGGATCACGTGGGGGCCACCTTCCTGGTTGCTCTGGGGCTCGGGTACAGGGCAGGGAAGCTCCTCCCTGTAGGGGCCGTGGTCACGCCAGGAGGCCCTAATGCCTTGAGGACCTGTTACCCCAGCACTTCCGCCACACCAGGTTTGTTTACCGCTTTGTTACAGATGCTATGTGCCATCCAGGCTGAAGTGCTGGTACTGGAAGAGCGCGCGCGCTGAAGACGTTAGCGACAATGGGACTACGCGACACTGGAATCTCCAGCCGGAGCGGTACAGCGGAGACGGTGAGTAGAGCCGACTCGACAGCATGCAGGAGGGTCTGCTGAACATGGCTGAGATACCAAAGATCAGCTTCAAGTAAGTAGCCTCTGACAGGAAGTGCGGCGCGGGGGCTGTATGCACGGGCGGGGGAGTCAAGAGGACGCTGAATGGACACAGGCTGCTAAGTGCCCGGGTCCTAGCGCCTCCGCCTCCGAAGTCGGCTGCAGTCTCGCCGACTGTAGGGATGCAGACGGAAAGAGGCTCTTTCTTTGTAATAAGGAGTCTCAAACCGTCATGGTGTCCCAGAGTTAAAGGAGGAATGAGAGGCTGGGGGCTGATTCACTCCAATAGGTTGGGATGCGATGCTGGGTGCACGCGCTCGGGTGCTGCCGCCTCTGCAGGGCAGAGGAATCCCTGAGGCCGGCAGGAGAGCGCAGGCAGTGCCGGGCGATTCCACCATTAAGAGGGACCCGGAAGCCGGGAGGGGTGCCGAACAGGGAAGTGCCCGGGTGCCGATTGAGGGGGACGCTGCCAGTGGCACAGGAAAGTGCCTTGGCAGCGTTCTGCCCCTGTGTTCTCTTTGCAGGATGGACCCGGGTGAGCAGTAGGACCCCTTTGTTGGGGACCTGCCTCTGATGTCGGACCGCCTGCTGAAGAATCTTCTGCTGGTATGTGGGTGCCACCACGCCGGAGGAGGCTGCAAGGAGCAGTGGCTCCACCAAAGGGCGAGGCCTCAGAGGGGTGCCGAACAGGGGAGCCAACCTGTCAAGGCGCAGGGGAGCACCAAGTGGTGGTGCTCAGGCCGCGTCTCCGCCCCTGTCCCTGCTTGGAGAGCGGGACCAGACCCCGGCTGTCCTAGAGTAGGACCCGCTTCGGCGCTACGGGACGCTCTTTCCCACGAGTAGTCTGCGCTGACTGTGGGGCACTGTCAGGGATGCCAGGGGCAACGACCCGGCCGGGACGCCGTGAGGGACCGGAAGAGGGGCAGAGCCCACCCTGGATCCGTGGGGTCTTCCTGGTTGCTCTGAGGGCCATGGTACAGGGCATGGAAGCTCCACCCTGTAGGGGCCCGTGGTCACCGCCAGGAGGCACCTCAATGCCTTGGGGACCTGTTACCCCAGCACTTCCGCCACACCAGGAAGTGCTGGGGTGTAGATTTAGACGGCACCCGGAGAGCTGCCAGGAGGACAGCCGGCACTTCCACCACACTGGGGCGTGGCCAGAGGAGGAATGCCGGGAACACCTGGGGCTCATCCGTGGACTGTATAAAAGGGGCTGTCTCCATTCATTCAGCGCTAGAGTCGGGTGGAAGAAGGGCGAGGCAAGAGAGGAGAGTGGAGGCGGCCCGAGAAGAAGGCATTTGTGGCCAGGACTGTGTGTGTTGGCGTTTCTGCACTTTATTGAACTGGTCTGAGTGACCAAATCATTGTAAATATTGTAAATAATAAACGTGTGGTGGTGAGTAACAACATGTCCGCTTGTCTGTGTCGGGCGGCTCACAACATATATATATACACATATATACATATACACACACACATATAAATATATATATACATGCATATATATATATATATATATATACATACTGTCACACACGTGTGCATGGGAACCAGCTGAAGGGCCTAAACACTAGTAATTCTACGCCAGGCCAGGGTGGCGGAGTGTACTGGCATTCTCTCTCAGTCCCTTGCAGACCTTTCCGAAATCCCTGTTGCCGCTCCAGGATGATGTCACTTCTGGGCACAAGGACACTACTCCCAGTTCCGCATAGATGACGCACTTCCTTCCAGCCCTTTAAAACTGCCATCTTGCCTCAGTACAGCAGTTCTGTTCTGGACTCTGAACTAGCAATCGCGGCTATTTTACAACTACTTTTGCAGTCGATTCAATTATCCCGGTGGCTGCCCCAAATCTTTATGATGTCTCCACTCATTCTATCACAGTGGCGTAGTCGGCAGGATGAAACCTCCCAGAAGAAACCAGGAAGGAACCTTGAATTTACTCAGGTAGGAGAGTACCGGGCCGTGAGCCCGGGTGGGGCCTGCTGGGGCGGTCCGAGCGCACGTGCAGGCTTCGCCCAGCAAGGGAAAACGAGCCCCTAGTCCCACAAAGAAGAATGTGGAGGAGTCCCACCGACGGGACTGGTTCCTGTGGGGAAAGTTAAAAGGGCTTACTATGTTCTCTCAGAGGAGAGGACTGAGCTGTCCTTTGGGGGACCACGGTTCCAGAGACATACTGGCTGTCCCCAGACCAGCAGGTAAAGCACCCAAAAGCTGGGAATATGATCCAGAGATCAACCCGGAGCAAGCTTATGCCTCTGGGAAACCCAGAGGTTCATGGCTGAAGCCATTCTAATCAACTACCTGTAAATTGTGCAGCAGGTAGCCTGCTTCATCTTAATTAATGGTCTTCCGCTACTTTTACCAGGCCGGTCTGGGGAGACTTAATTCCATGGATGAGTTAATAACTCAATTAACAACTAAGCCAGCCTCACAATCTGTGGAGCAGAACGGTCCTCTAGTGGCCCTCAGAGGGATTACGCTCCACTGTATAAGTCCTTCCACATAAACCGGCCTGCTCTGATGTCCCCGGGCACAGGGTGGGTCGCCGCACGGGAGCCGCGGGGAATGCGAGGGGAAGGAGAGGACGGTTGTGTGCACTTACGAACCCCTGGCTACTGGTCATACGGAGTAGTAATTCTAAATGGATTTCGAAGTTACAGCCCTTTCTAGATCTCGCAGCAACATCTACGTTGTTGATTGCCGTACATACTACCGCGACAGGGATGAGGAAAAGACCAGTATACGGTGCATACACTGGGAAACAAGGACATAAAGACCGCCTCTGTACTATAAGTTATGAAGGCTTAGTAAAAAAGTTCCCCGTGGCGGTCCACCCACACCCACCTTCTCCTGTGATCCTAGGGCGGGACTGGTCTGATAGTAAATGCGAGTGCTAATAACTGCTCCCCTTATTCCTGTAGGCCTAGTCATGGGAAGGATAACCCGACTCAAGCTGATTCCACGCCGTAAACAGCGGCGGAGACGCTACGAAGACTGCGAGGAGGATGGGAGGCTCTTAGATCGCGACTTAGATACGCCATCAACCCGGCCTTGACAAGTCGGGAGGACTCCCTCCCCTTTGAGGTCAGACCGACCCTCTCTCCAAATGCACTTTCAATTTAACCAAACGCCGGCATCTTTCAGGAGAGAACAATGGAATGATGACTCCCTGAAGTTTGCAAAAAATGCAGTCATGCTTGTCAATGGCCAACGCACTCATCAGCCTATGCCACGCGGGCCCACTTTGTATTAGACAATGATCTTTTATATCGAATAGCAGAGCATGAGGGCGGGGTGCGGAAGTTGTTGATAATCCCACGAACCTACCGGCGGCAGGTTTATAGATGGCACATGCCCACCTCATGGGAGGCCATTTAGGCACGAAAGACATTAGAGAGCATTAAGCTCTGATTTTATTGGCTGGGAATTAATGAGGAGGTTCGCCATTTTGCATATCTTGTCCGAATGTCAATTATGGCAAATTCCTAGGAGGGACCGTGTCCTCTGCTCCTCCCCGATTGATGTTCCCTTTGAGCATTGGGGTCGTATAGTAGGACCTCTGAGCCCTCAGCTCGAGGACAAAAATATATATTAGTCCTCGTGGATTATGCTACGCGATATCCAGAGGCAGTTCCATTGGCGCCTGCTACTAGTAAACCGACGCATGGGAACTAGTGGGAGTCTTCGCGCTAGGATCCCTAAAGAAGTTCTCACGATCAAGGGACGCCTTTACCTCGCGACGCTCAAGGAAACGGCCAAGTTACTTAAAATAAAGCACCAAAAAACCGCAGTATATCATCCTCAAACTGACGGTCTTGTCGAGAGGTTTAACCAAACTTCAAGCAGATGCTACGAAGGTGGTCAGCGGGATGGGAGGAACTGGGATCAGCCCTCCCTCATGCTCTTTGCTTATCGGAAGTTCCACGCTTCTACGGGTTCTCCCCTTTTGAATTGTTATGCTGACAGTGCTGACAACCCCGAGGGCTATTGGATGTCTTAAAAGAGGGATGGGAAGGAGAGGCTCTCTCATCCTGCAATATATTGGAGTATATTGCGAGTTATGCGATCGAATCGAAAATTCGACCTTTGTTAAAAGTCACATGGAAGAGGCGCAAGCAGCACAGGACCACTATTATGACCGCGGACACAACTCTCTGGGAGTTCCAACCGGGGATCACGCCATGGTGTTGGTTCCTACCTCGATTCTAAGTTGCTTGCCCACTGGGAGGCCCGATGAAGTTAAGGAGAAGGAAAGGGCTCATCGATATTTGGTGAACAACCCAATTGTCGGCCGAAAGAGCGGGTGTATCATGTCAACTTGCTGAAGCCGTGGAAGGAGAGGGATTCTGATCCCTCATCTGCTCAGCCCCGCTCTTTCTTTGCTCAGACAGACCGCCTTAACTTCGGACCCGACTTGAATGCTAAACAAAGACGAGCTAGAATTAGCGATTAGCCTCAGTACAGGCAGTTCTGTTCTGACTTGAACTAAGCACATCGTGCTATTTACAACTACTTTTGCAGCCTATTCAATTATACGGGTGGCTGCCCCAAATCTTTATGATGTCTCCGACTCATTCTTATCACAATACATATATACTTTGTATATTACACATATTATATATATATATATCAAAATACCCGCGCTTTGCAGCAGAGATTTAGTGTGTTAAAGAAGTAATGAAAAAGAAAAGGAAACATTTTGAAAATAATGTAACATGATTGTCAATGTAATGAATGTCACTGTTATCTATATATCTATTATCTATCTATCTATATCTATATCTATATCTATATCTATATATATATATACAGTAATCCTCTCGATGGCGGGGTTATGCCCAGACCCCCGCAATAGGTGAAAATCCGGAAGTAGAAACCATATGTTTGTATGGTTATTTTTATATATTTTAAGCCCTTATAAACTCTCCCACCCTGTTAACATTATTAGAGCCCTCTAGACATGAAATAACACCCTTTAGTCAAACGCTTAAACTGTGCTCCATTACAAGACAGAGATGACAGTCCTTTTCACAATTAAAAGAATGCAAACATATCTTATCTTCAAAGGAGCGTTGTCGGAGCAGAGAATGTCAGAGAGAGTGCTCTAACAAAAGCAAACAATCAAAAATCAATACGTGCTTTTAAGTATACAGAAGCACCGCGATAAAGCGGCATTTTGTAGAGGAGCGTCCTGTCCTCTGTGCAAACAGCCCTCTGCTCACACCCTCCGGCAGGCAGAGAGAGTGAGAAAGATAGAGAGAAGCAAGCAATCAAGCACTGCGAGGAAGCAT
The DNA here is from genome assembly GCF_016835505.1 of Polypterus senegalus. Taxonomy (NCBI): domain Eukaryota; kingdom Metazoa; phylum Chordata; class Cladistia; order Polypteriformes; family Polypteridae; genus Polypterus; species Polypterus senegalus. The sequence continues at coordinate 15,388 of NW_024377346.1, forward strand.
ATCTTATATCATTGAGGAGTTTTACTTAATATGTAATGCATGCTCTGCTTGGGTAGCTTCTAAGCCAATAGCGTCCCTTGTATGAAATCAACTGGGCAAACAAACTGAGGAAGCATGTACCATAAATTAAAAGACCCATTGTCCATGAAAAGCGCGAACCTGTGAAAAATCTGTGATATATATTAGATGTGCTTACATTTAAAATCCGCTGATAGAGTGAAGCCACAAAGTCGAAACACGATATAGCGAGGATTACTGTATATCACCTTGGTGCGAAAGCAGCTGTTGCTAGGGGTGCAGAATCCATCAAGGAAAAAATGAAAACATTACTTGTACAAAATCTTAATTTATCTATCCATTCCTAAATAATTAAATGGGCAAGCTATTTCGTATCAGTGCAATATGCTGCTTGTTAAAACGGATGACTCCTGCTCTTACGCACTTACTGTAGTGTTGGGGTATTATGAAGTATCATGATCTGTTCAAGTTCTATTAAAATTTTAAATATAAGCAATTTTTATTTAGTCGACAGAAATATGTTTGGTAGGAAGGAAAGTTAAATTTAGTCAGCAATGCATAAATTTTTCTTCACCATAGAAATTTATAGAGTAAATTCAACTTACATTCCTACCAAAGATATTTCTGTCGACTAAATAGAACCTACTTATATCCAAATTCAAGCTATTGAGCTGTCGCCTGCCTGCCAGGATAAGTCACCCTCGTAGCTCTTACTTTTACGCTCAGTTAATCATGGCTAGTCGAAAAATCAGAACATGGAAGGAGGATTACACTGAGTATGGCTTTACCAAAATAATTATTGATGGCAATAAAGTATCCATTATTCATAAAGCTTCAATTGGTGATCTTTTTCTCGCTTAATCTCATATTTTTCATACTCTTCTCAAACCAAGGTGAAGGGTAAAATTAATCGGAAGCTGATTTATATATATTGAATATACTGAAATAGTTTTACTGTCAAATAATGCAAACAATACGACATGTTTCACCCTAATTCTGGGCTCATCAGGCGCATACACTCACTGCACCCTCTCGAATCAAACCTCGGCGTCAGCACTAGAGGCTAAGCTTCGTGTTGAACCATGGCGGTGTTTTGTTTATTTGACAGTATGTAGATCGGGTGTTATATATATATATATATGTATATTGTAAACAAGCGCTTTATAGCGCCCGACCCGGCATAGAATAGGCAGAGGCACGTGTTCACACTCACAAATATTTATTTTCAGCTGTGTGACACGCCTTCCCGCGCACACAGCCCAAACACAGTCCAAAACACAAACACAAAGAAGCCAAACACAAACCCCACACTTTCCTGCTCCACCACTCCTCCCAGGCAACCTCGCCTCTTCCTCCCGATTCTGGCCTCGATTGCTGGGAGGCAGGCCCTTTTATGCCCCACCCGGAAGTGATCCAGGTGCCTGACCAGCTGGTCTTAATTGCCTCCGGTGGGCTGATAAACCGCCCAGTGTGGTGGCTGGAACTCTGCAGCACCCTAGGGGCCACCCCATCTCCCAACCGGTGCTGTGGTGGACTCCATGTCCCATGGAGCCACGGGGAGTTTGGGAGGAGGAATCCAGTGCCAGGAGACTGCCCCAGCTCCGGGAGGTATTGCAAAGTCCATGATGGCTCCCCGGACGATGCAACAGAGGCGCCCCGGCCGGGCATGGGACCCGCTGTCCGTCACATGGCCCTCCCTCAGATGAGGCTTGAGGGTTTCATGGGCCTCACACCGGCAGGTCTTCCAGGATGGGAGTCGGCATTCCTGGTTCCGCTGCCGCCTTAAAACAGAATAAAAGGCCTGGGGGCGTTCTCATGTCCTCGACAAGCCCGCCAGACATGGCCACCGCGCCACAGTCATAACACCGCCACTCCCTCCAGTATGGCCCCTCTGCATGGAAGCAGGCAGGGAACATCTGCCCTCGCCTCCGAGGAGGGGCTTGTGACGTTCCGCTTCTGCAGTGCACCCCTCCTTCGCCCAAGCCGCAGGCATACACTGCTCTATGTACGGGTTTCCGGTTTTCCCTTTCCGTTCCCTTTCCTTTGGGTCGCACTGGGGGTCTGAGTCCCCCTATGAGAAAGGAGGACCCCGCACCGCCTGGCGCCCTTTGACTGCCGCAAGACTGGCGCAGCGTCGGGCGGGGTTGTTTGGCCGGTTTCCACCTGCTGCCTCCCCAGACGCCGTCCGCCTTTGCTGCCAGTCATCAAGCAGCTCTCGGTGGTGGTGGGTCCGCCTGACAGGCAGTACTAAGCAACACTGCTGCCGCCGCGCCCGCCCTTTCTCTGCGGTCCCGGGCCTTACCTGCAACGCTCTGTCCTCCGGTGGGAGGCTGGCCACCCGGCGCCACGGGCATTCAGCCAGGCCCGCACGGGATACGAGCTTTTTTCCAGCCCTCCTTCGGCCTGACAGGACCTCAAAACTTGTAAAGGACTGTAGGGCGAGGACAACGGACTTCACCTCCCCTACAGCCCAAGAACATTAATAGTGGCGGCCGGCGGTGGATTGGGTCTCCGGTCGCCTCCTACGACAGGCAGCAAGAAGACCCTGTGGATCCCCGGCCCTTCGGTAGTCGGAGGAGAGGGAAGGGCGCCCGCCATCCCCGCTGCCGATCCTCCTCGCGGGTGATTGACACACGCCCCCGCTTACCTGTTTCGCGGAGCCGCCCTGCCCTACTTGCAGCGGCGCTGGAAGCTCGCCTGCCTCCCCCGCCAGCCGCTGGCTCAGCCGGGAAAGACACAGCCGGCCGCCCCCCGAGCTGGCTCCGCTCACGCCATGGACACTGCCTCCTCCCGACCGGTGCTTCGCCCTCGGGCCCCGGAGGTAGGATGACCGCAGGCGAAAACATACCGCAATCTGCACCTACCTCCGGCTGCAACCCGCGCGGCGGACTAGCGTGGCGGCGTCTGCCAGTTGGCCTCTGTGTCCGCCTCGGGTTTTTCTTCCCCTGACAAAGCCTCTGCAGCAGTCCTCGGCGGCTTCGTGGATAGTCCCGCTGGCCTTAGCGCCTGCTTGGGGCCCCTGCAGTGCGCGGCTCGCAGCTTTTACCTGCGGTGCTGGCTTGCGGCTCCTGCCGCGTGTGCGCCCCTTCAGGCGCCAGCTGGCAGTCCTGCCCGATTGCTTGCCTGTAGCTGCGCCGGAGCGCGCTTCCAACGCTGGAGCCGAGAACCGCTCTCAGGCTGTTGCGCCGCATGCCGGGTCAGCAAGAGTGAAACCGGCAGGTTCCACCCAAATGGACGGGCCGGATCCGCACGACTACTAGTGTAAACAAGCGCTTTATAGCGCCGACCCGCATAGAATAGGCAGAGGCACGGTTCACACCTCACAAATATTTATTTTTCTTCAGCTGTGTGACACGCCTTCCCGTGCCACACAGCCCAAACACAGTCCAAAACACAAACACAAAGAAGCAACACAAACCCACACTTTCCTGCCCACCACTCCTCCCAGGCAACCTCGTCCTCTTCCTCCCGACTCTGGCCACATGCTGGGAGGCAGGCCTATGCCCCACCCGAAGTGATCCAGGTGCCTGACCAGCTGGTCTTAATTGCACCTCCGGTGGGCTGATAAACCGCCCAGTGTGGTGGCTGAACTCTGCAGCACCCCTAGCGCCACCCCATCTCCCAACCGGGTGCTGTGGTGGACTCCATGTCCCATGGAGCCACGGGGAGATTGAGGAGGAATCCAGTGCCAGGAGACTGCCCCCACGCCCGGGAGGTATTGCAAAGTCCATAATGGCTCCCCGACGCATCAGAGGCGTCCCGCGGGCATGGGACCCGCTGTCCGTACAATATATACCCAGTAGCCACAAAAATGCCTTTATTTTATAGACAAACCAGGGATGAACAGCCACACACATAAAACATCAATAATAACTCATAAACGTAATATCATTTAGGAAAATTCCAACATTTTACTCACCAAAATCGGATTATTTGTAAACAAAATCCATCGTCCTCTCTTTCCTCAAAAACAGTTCAATTACTCTGTCATACGGATTATCTGAGCGCTTCAGTTCAATCAAAACCTCACTTTCATCACCATCGGGTAATGAAAGGCTAACCCGCTCCTATGGTATTCCTGGCATAAGTTTGAACTCGCTTTAGGGCTGAAAATATCCACTGACAGAAACAGCTGACATAGGAATGCTCACCGCCAAATATACCAATGTGAACAGCCGCCCCATGCTCTCATTCAGATTTTTCTGATGAAGGAAGTCAAGGAGATCAGTGGGAGATTCTCCTACAAAATCATCCATGGCATACATTACAGTCAGTTCTGTTTTTAGCCGAGACAGATCAAAAAGCGCTCCGTGGCTGTTGTGTTAAAGTGTAGAAGGCTGCATGCGTGAAATTTTTCTTGTATTCCTGAAATTTTTGGGGCTCGAGGAGCGTGACAAACATCAGGTTTTCATGGTCTTGAAATCTGGTCTGTGTCTGGCAAATCATATTGTCCAGAATCATGACATGGAGTTGGCCGTAGTCGCCGAGCGCTTGTGGTGTATTCAATGGCGCAGACTTCCTCATATCAGCTTCTATCCAATCAATGGGTCGTAATACGGTGATGTTGCCTTACGCCTGCTAAAGGGCCCTACTGACACCAGCTCAAAATCTGATTGGTTGAAGCAACAGGTTAATCGACATTTATTCTGTGTTAGAGTGCTTCCTCAACAGATTCTGAAAGCCTCTCTGCCTGGCAACAAATAATGGCTGAAAATGTGATTGGTTAAATGCTTTATCTGAAACTCCTCCCACGGCGGCCGAGATGCAGTCTATTCTCTCTGCCTGGCAACAAATGACGGCTGAAATGTGATTGGTAAAATATTTTAATACGAAACTCCGCCTCCCACGGCATGCTCGAGGCTGCATTCTATTACAGTATATATGGCGAAGAGCGTTCCAGTTATGACCTTAGCAGCGTAGAATTTCAAATGAAACCTACCCAACTTTTGTAAGTAGGCTGTAGGGAATGAGCCTGCCAAATTTCAACCTTCTACCTCACGGGAAGTTGGAGGAATTAGTGATGAGTGGGTCAGTGAGTAAGTGAAAGTGAGTCAGTGAGGGCTTTGCCTTTTATTAGTATAGACTAGCAAAATACCCACGCCCAGGCGGAAAAGTAGTGTGTTAAAGAAGTTATGAAAAAAGAAAAGGAAACATTTTAAAAATAACATAACATGATTGTCAATGTAATTGTTTTGTCACTGTTATGAGTGTTGCTGTCATATATATTTATATTTATATATATATATATACAAAAGTATATATTTATATATAGCAAAATACCAGCGCTTAGCAGTGAAGTCTAGGCGTTAAAGAAGTTATGAAAAGAAAAGGAAACATTTTAAAAATAACGAATAACGATTGTCAAAGTAATTGTTTTGTGTATTTGGCGGCAGCGTCCGCGAAGTTGTTTTAGATCCTAGCTCAATCAGAAAATGTACCCCGACGTCTGTCACTCCTCCTTTTACTGTTTCCTCACAGCTTGAATTTCTGCTGTCATAATCGGTTTGAGTTTACATATATATAATATATATATATATATATATATATATATACATACATACATATATATACATACATATATACATACATATATACATATATACTTTGTACACATACATATATACATATCTATATACATATCTACATATACACATATATATATATACATACCTATGTACATCATATATACACACACATACATACATACATACATACACACACACAAATTATATATATGTGTGTGTGTGTGTGTTTATATATATAATGTAGATAGGTGTGTATGTGTATATACAAACCGGATTCCAAAAAAGTTAGGACACTAAACAAATTGTGAATAAAACTAGATGCAATGATGTGGAGATGAGCAAATGTCAATATTTTATTTGTAATAGAGCGTATGATGACAGATCAAACATTTAATCCGAGTAAATGTATCATTTTAAAGGAAAAATATGTTGATTCAAAATTTCACGGTGTCAACAAATCCCAAAAAGTTAGGACAAGTAGCAATAAGAGGCTGGAAAAAGTAAATTTGAGCATAACGAAGAGCTGGGAGACCAATAGAAACACTAGTGAGGTCAATTGTGCAGCATGATTGGGTGCATAAAAAGAGCTTCTCAGAGTGGCAGTGTCTCTCAGAAGCCAAGATAGATAAGAGGATCACCAATTCTCACAATGTTGCGCAGAAAGATAGTGGAGCAATATCAGAAAGGTGTTACCCAGTGAAAAATTGCAAAGACTTTGCATTTATCATCATCAACTGTGCATAACATCATCCGAAGATTCAGAGAATCTGGAACAATCTCTGTGCGCAAGGGTCAAGGCTGTAAAACCATACTGGATGCCCATGATCTCCGGGCCCTTAAAGCGACACTGCATCACAAACAGGAATGCTACTGTAAAGGGAAATCACAGAATGGGCTCAGGAATACTTCCAGAAACCATTGTCAGTGAACACAATCCACGCGGCCATCCGCCCGCTGGTAAGCTGAAACTCTACAGTGCATAGAAGAAGCCATTTCTAAGCAAGATCCACAAGCTCAGGCGTTGTCACTGGAGCCAGGGATCATTTAAAATGGAGTGTGGCAAAATGGAAGACTGTTCTGTGGTCAGACGAGTCACGATTCAAAGTTTTTCTTGGAAATCTGGGACGCCATGTCATCCGGACCAAAGAGGACAAGGACAACCCAAGTTGTTATCAACGCTCAGTTCAGAAGCCTGCATCTCTGATGATATGGGGTTGCATGAGTGCATGTGGCATGGGCAGCTTGCATGTCTGGAAAGGCACCATCAATGCAGAAAAATATATTCAGGTTCTAGGAGCAACATATGCTCCATCCAGACGTCATCTCTTTCAGGGAAGACCCTGTATTTTTCAACAAGATAATGCCAGACCACATTCTGCATCAATCACAACATCATGGCTGCGTAGGAGAAGGATCCGGGTACTGAAATGGCCAGTCTGCAGTCAGATCTTTCACCTATAGAGAACATTTGGCGCATCATAAAGAGGAAGGTCGCAAAAGAAGGCCCAAGACGATTGAACAGTTAGAGGCCTGTATTAGACAAGAATGGAAGAGCATTCCTATTTCTAAACTTGAGAAACTGGTCTCCTCGGTCCCCAGAACGTCTGTTGAGTGTTGTAAGAAGAAGGGGAGATGCCACACAGTGGTGAAAATGGCCTTGTCCCAACTTTTTTGGGATTTGTTGACACCATGAAATTCTGAATCAACATATTTTTTCCCTTAAAATGATACATTTTCCTCAGTTACAACTTTTGTTCCGTGATTTATGTTCTATTCTGAATAAAATATTAGAAGTTGGCACCTCCACATCATTGCATTCAGTTTTTATTCGCGATTTGTATAGTGTCCCAACTTTTTTGGAATCCGGTTTTTATATATATACATACACATACATACAAACATACACACAGGTATATATATGTGTATATATATATATATATATGTATGTGTCTATATGTGTGTGTATAGCTTTGGTCACTGAGTGCAAGGGAAAAATAATAAAATATAGTCTATAAGTTATTAAACTGTAAAACATTAACGTTTTAAGAAGTAAAGCTACATTGAGCACTACTGGAGTGGTTTCGGGTAAACTACCTTTTAAGAGACGGTGTAACACAACAGGTAAAGTAGTACTAACAGCAGCTAAAACGTATATGGATCATCTGTTGGTAGTAGATCCCTTTTGTCCTTTTTGTCCCTGTATTTGCACTTGTCTGGGCTGTAAGCTCAGGGGAGGATGAAAAATTAAAAGTGCTCACTTTGACTTAAGGCAGAAGCGCCAGTCAGCATCTCAAAGGCCGGGCACAGCTATGCTGTCTCGCCAGCTGCTCGAGTTTTTGTAGGGCAGGGAAGCGTCACTTTTGCAGACGCGTTCAGCGTGATCACAAGTCTCAGCGCTCTTTGGAGGTCATTCATATGAATATATATATTGTGAACTTGACCCGGACACAGACAGGCGGACATCTTGTTAAAACACCACCACACGTTTATTATACACAATATTTACAATAATAGGTCACTAAGACCCCAGCCAATGGTCACTCAGACCTCAGTCACGTGCACAAACAAACCCCACAATCCTGGCCACAATGCCTTGTCTTCGGGCCGCCTCCACAGCTCCTCTTGCCTGCGCCCTTCTTCCACCCGACTCTAGCCTTGAATGAATGGAGATGGCCCTTTTATAGAAGGACCCGGATGAGCCCCAGGTGTTCCCGGCAATCTTCTTCTGGCCACGCCCCAGTGTGGCGGAAGTGCTGGCTGTCCTCCCGGCTGCTCTCCCGGCGCTGTCATAAATCTTCCCCAGCACTTCCTGGTGTGGCGGAAGTGCTGGGAGTAACTGGGCTCCCAAGGCACTGGGGTGCCTCCTGGCGGTGACCACAGGCCCATACAGGGAAAGGCTTCCATGCCCCTTGACCCGTGGCCCCCAAAGCAACCCGGAAGGCAAACCCCACGTGATCCAGGCAGGGGCTCTGACCCTCTTCCGGTCCCCTCATGGCCCCGGCCGGGTCATGGCCCATGGCATCCCCGCAAACACATACCAGATGGAGCCACGCCAAATAGCCGCAGTCGCGGTGAATGGCGTCGCGAATGGTGTCTGACTGCCCTATGCACCGCCGTGATCCCCCCTCCCTCTACTGACAGAAGGCGTGTCAAGATTTCACAGTAAACACGCCCATTCATGCCCTATTTATTCATTTACCTGGTTCCACCACTAGATGGCGCTTTGTTCTCAAGAACAACGCTAGCTTACACGCCCGAATTTAGCAGCTTGTGAGTTGCAATCACATGATTTTAACATTATATTTTATTATTATAATTATAACATTATATTATATTATATTATTATATATGGAGCTTCCTGTCTGCCTATCATATAGTGCCTTTCCTTCCTACCTACCTATCTATATATCTATCCCCTTAGCTGTTTTTATATATCTATTATACAGTGCCTTCCCTGTTTATTTATATATCTAGGTACCTTCTCTGCCTGTCTGTCTGTCTGATTGCATATAGCACTGAACTTACTGCTCTGTACTATTCTGTCCTCTGCATGTCCTGGAGTACAAAAGAAACAGCACCATACAGCAACATGTGCTTGAACTGGCAAGATCGAGGAAAAACACGCGTCACTGATTACAAACCGCAAGATGAATGAAAGAGACAATATATGTAAAAACATCATCGCACTAATGCAATATTATTTGAAAATGAATAAGCGTCAGATCGAGGGTTTGAATATCGCCCGATCTGGCGCTATTCGCTTTCAAATAATATTGCATGTACTATGCGTTGAAAGTGCTGCACTGAATAAGCTGACTCCTTCTGTAACAGCGTGTATTCAGAACCCGATCTGGCAGCTAATATTGCATGTACTTAACTTTATTTTAGAATAAAAACATACATTTGATTTCAGTCAGTCTGTAAGAGCCAGTGTAAATGCATGATAATTGTAAAGGTTAGCTTTTTTAAATTCAGTTCCATTCTCTCAGTAAGCGTTCACGATCCCCCCAATCTGACAATGCTGTTTTCACATAAAGAGGCAGCTATAACTCAAATGTGATTTATTTGGAGGACGCTACTAGCTCAAATGTGATTTATTTGGAGAGCAGCTATATATTCAAATGTGATTTATTTGGAGAGCAGCTATACTTTCGAATGTGATTTATTTGGAGACAGCTATACTAGAATGTTATTTAAACAGGGAAGAAAGTACAATGTCAGGTGCTCATTTCAGTGTAATAGGAACCATAGCACAGAGAGATGTGTACACTGCAACAAGTACACATGTCGTGAATGTAGGAAGGGTGTGTAGAATTGTTAATATTTGAATGTGATGATTTTATACAGCACGGATCGGAAATCAGCAATTCTTAGCATTGCACCACGCAAGCTGTCGTATCAACCGCCTACTGTAACTTGCTTTATTTTTTCTTCACTTATAGTCTAGAATAAAAGTGCACTTGTTTTTTATTCTTGTACACCAACATATGTTCCTGTGTTTGAGCGACATGGGCATGCTCAAAAAATAGGCGACGTAATGCCACGAAGACTGCATGCAGGCACTTCCGTTCGAGCATTAGTGCGAGAATGCAGTCACAAGTACACTGCAGAACTACAAGTAGCATCTTTATGTGAAAACAGCATTCTCAGATGGGGGTAGGGAAGGATCCTGAACACGACTGAGAGAATGAAAAGTGAGATAAAAAAAACTAACCTTTACAAGTATCATAAATTACACTGTTACACACTGAAATCAAATGCATGTTTTTATTCTAAAATAGTAAGACTAAGAGCAGTTTACTTCTCAAAACAAAGTGGTGCAGGATCGAACTCACGATCTTCTGACTCCCAGTCGGGAGCTGATTCAATTGCGATACGGAGGCAGTCACAATAAACAAGTGTCAATGTCGCATGTTAAGGCGTTTTTTTTCTGCAGTTATATTTTTTGAATAAAAGCATACTTGTTCTGTTATATTTGTTCCTTTTGTGAAAGTGTTTGATATTTGGACTTCAGGCTTCATATATTATATAGTTTATGCTTACATTTTTTGTCATTTACTACTACAATATGAAAAACGTTTCTGTTTTAAAAATGTGTTTACACGGATTACTGTAGAAGCGGAACACTGCGTGAAAGCGTGTATTCCAAATAATGATCTATTATTTCCACTCTAAAATTCCACTTCACTCCCAGATAATCAATCAAGGCATGAGCTGGGAGAAGTTTCTGCACGTTCTAAGTCGTTGAGAGGGATGGAATAGCCGGCTACTTGCAGCTTTTCTTTTATCAGCACATTTAGATTAACAAAAGACACTGGCGAGAGAGGTGAGAACGGTTTTAAGAAGCGATTGACTAGTTTTGGAAGAATACATTTAATTTCTAAAGTCGTGTGTGCGTGTTTTAATTGTTGGGGGATTGTTTGGGTATTAAAAAAAAACATTTTACTTGAACCAACTACTTACAGTAAATGGGCAAAAATGGGAGAGCCTTTGTTTTAAATAGTCAAGTGTTGGGCTAACAATAATAATTATTATTAATTATTACTGGTCATAGAAACAAATGAAAACAATAGTTAAACACTTGATCATATGTATCTGTGCTAGTTTGTGTTTGTGATTATGTGACCCATAATAATTTTTCTCAGTATAAATAATTTTTGGGTTTTAAGAACTCCATCAAAGAGCAAACACAAACTTAGAAGGAGGTTGAAGGTGAGAAACCTCAGTGGAGAATCCTGACTATGACATGGTGCTAATTGCTCTGTGTGTGTTTTTTGGCGAGGGGGGTTCTTTAGACCTGTCTGCTTAATGTGATGTGTTAAAACCAGCGGAGAAATGCAGGAGGCACACACACACACACTCTCATCCACAAATGCTTTAACTGTTATCGTTGATTAAACCTATGAACACAGCTGTTCAGCAGTCCTAAACACAAGCGCATGGTCTATTTTTGTCCTTAATTAAAAGACATCAATAACGTTAATAATTAACACTATATTAAGCTATATTTAAAATAAAACAAACCAGGAAGTAAGTGTTTTATACATTAAAGTACTCTGTATAACCAAGTGCCTAACAAACAGCAACAGTGTACAGTACAGACAAAGAGTGTGTTGTGCTGGTGGGGATTGGAAGGTGAATTAGGATACCTCATTTACAAGACAAAAACGGTCTGAGGTGTGAATGTGCAGCTCAGCTTTGCTCTTGGTGTGTGTGTGTGTTTTTTAGGTTACTAGGGGTGCATTCTTAAATTCAGTCTGTCTAAATCTTTATCGCGCCCGTTGGAAAATCATGTTTGAGAAAATGACAACAACAATTAAAATCTTGATCATTTCGTCCGTGCTATTTCGTGCTTAAGTGACCCAAAATATTTTTCTTAGTTTTCTTAGAACTTCATTAAAGACAAACTTAGGAGGAGTGGAATGTGAGAAATCTCAGCGGAGAATGTACTGACTTCTCCTTATTACTGACTGTTAGATGGTGCTAAAATGTTTTTTTAGTCCTGCTGGCGGCCAAATGTGTTTGTGTTAAAGCCAGCTCAGACAAACCTGACGAATGCCGGGCGTGCACACACACACCGGTGGCACTTTGGCGTTATTGCTTCAGCGTTAAAGCGAAGCCCGTAAACTTGATCCTGAACAGCAGACTGAAGCTTTAACAATAATAGTTGATTGTTTTTATATTTATGTTTTTGTATATACTGTATTTTTAAATGTTCAAATGAACGTTTCAGAGTATATAATTTGTTGTGTCATCTGTTTACAGTGTTGGCTGATTTTGTGATTGAGACCCATGGGTTACATTGAACTGGAGTGGGACAAGCGGCCAAGCCAAATTGCCCAAGAATTTAAAAGAGAAGGTGCAGAGACTGTCATGCAGAGATTTCCGGATCTGACAGGCGCACCACTGGTTCAGTCGGCTATTCCATCCCCTAACGACTTAAAACGTGCAGAAACTTCTCCCAGCTCATGCCTTGATTGATTATCTGGGGTGAAGTGGAGTTTTAGAGTGGAAAGAATAGATCATTATTTGGAATACACGCATTTCCGTGTGTTCCGTTTCTACATAATCTGTGTAAACACAACTTAACTGGGTCGGGAACACTTAATATAAAGCATTTAATGTGCACTACATTAATTAATGACAGGGTTTGAGAAAATCTAGTAAATTAAACATTCATTTTAAGATTTAGTTTAGTTTCACGACATTCTACTGACAAAATAAACTATTAGAATAAAAGATGGAAATATAGAAGCTTTAATCTCGACATAATTGGCGACAATTGAGTGGAAATCCATTCATCCATCCATCTCCTAACCCGCTGAATCCGAATAGGGTCACGGGGGTCCGCTGGAGCCAATCCCAGCCAACACAGGAACCAATCCTGGGCAGGGTGCCAACCCACCGCAGGACACACACAAACACCAAGCCCAATTTAGAATCGCCAATCCACCTAACCTGCATGTCTTTGGATTGTGGGAGGAAAATACACGAACCGCGGGAGAACATGCAAACTCGCGGGAGGACCCGGGTCTCTAACTGCGAGGCAGCAGCGCTACCACTCGCGCCACCCGTGCAGCCCATTGAGTGGAAATGTCGAGAATAAAGTCAACATGTAGACTTTAATCTGCGACATTTAGATTTTCTTCACTGTGTCCGTATTTTTTTTTTCACCGTGGCCCTAATACGCTTCCGTAATGTACACTGGCTCTTACAGACTGACTGAAATCAAATGTATGTTTTTATTCATAAATAGTTAAGTACATGCAATATTATTTGAAAGCGAACGAACGTCAGGTAGGGGTTTGAATACGCTGATGCTGTTTACAGAAGGAGTCATCTTATTCAGTGAAGCAGTTTCAACGCACAGTACATGCAATATTATTTGAAAACGAACAGCGTCAGATCGGGCGCATATTCAAACCGATCTGGCGCTATTCGTTTTCAAATAATATACGATTATCGTGCATGATGTTTTACATATATTGTCTCTTTCATTCATCTTGCGGTTTGTAATCAGTGACGCGTGTTTTTCCCCGATCTTGCCAGTTCGCACATGTTTGCTGTATGGTGCTGTTTCTTTGTACTCCAGGACATGCAGAGGACAGAATAGTACAGAGCAGTGAGTTCAGCTATATACAATCAGACAGAAAGACAGACAGGCAGAGAAGGCACTAGATATATAAATAAACAGGGAAGGCACTGTATAATAGATATATAAAAAACAGCTAAGGGGATAGATATATAGATAGGTAGGAAGGAAAGGCACTATATGATAGGCAGACAGGGAAGCTCCTATATAATAATGCAATATTATTTGAAAACGAATATGTAAATGCATGATAATTGTAAAGGTTAGCTTTTTTTTTTTAAATTCAGTTCCATTCTCTCAGTTGCGTTCACGACCCACCCCCCACCCCCCCAAATCTGACAATGCTGTTTTCACATAAAAACGCGCTATAACTCAAATGTGATTTATTTGGAGGCGCACTATAGCTTTCGAATGTGATTTATTTGAGACGCGCTATACTCGAATGTTATTTATATAGGGAAGAAAGTACAATGTCAGGTGCTCATTCAGTGTAATAGGAACCATAGCACAGAGAGATGTGTACACTGCAACAAGTACACATGTAGTGAATGTAGGAAGGGTGTGTAGGAATTGTTAATATTTGAATGTGATGATTTTATATATGCACGGATCGGAAATCAGCAGTTCTTAGCACCACGCAAGCTGTCGTATCAACCGCCTACTGTAACTTGCTTTATTTTTTCTTCACTTATAGTCTAGAAAAAAAATATTTTACAAACTAGTTTTATTAATTCATTATTTAATAATAAATAGCATAATCACCATGGGTTGTGTATTGAGTGATTTAACAAATCTGTTTTATTAATCGGTTTGTTGTTGTTTTTTTTACCACGTCATCTATTTATGAAACTATGTTGACAATACAAGAACTGCCTATACAGTATATTAAAGATCACGGTATAGGGCTTCCTGACACTGCAGTTAACTGGAAGCAGTCAATGCTCCATCTGGCGGGATTATACAGCATTGCAACCATCTTTTTAATAAAGCGCATGGGGGCGTTTATGGGGGCGGGCATCGTTAACTGCGTCATGGCGGGGATCACATTCCGTTACGCGGCACGTGCATGGTCCTGTCATGGTCCTGTCATGGACCTGTCATGCTCCAGGCGGCTGTTTGACGTGGCTCCCACTGTATATACAGTATATATACATATACATCCACATATACATACATATATATATGTGCACAAAACCACGCTTTTATCAAGTCTTTTGAAATGAAATTTTCCTCCAATCAGTCGTAGCAATGCGCTTTCTTTCGACTGTTACATTTTTGTAGCTCTGATGTGTACATCAATGTAATCATTGTACCCAGGAAATCATGCATTGCCAGAAGTTCCCTTTGCTTGGAATGCTAAGTGTGAGTAAATGCTTTATTTTTTTAACGCGTTATGGAGCACATGCATCAAAGCTTCTCAGCTGTGCTTGTGCTAAGAAAGAAACATTTTAAAAATAACGCGTCACATGATTGTCAATGTAACCTTTTGTAAGTAGTGCCTGGAGGATTTAGAGTGTGGAGAAACTGTGTGTTTCAGACAGACAGTGTGTGTATTAACTTGTGGATTTTTCTGTAAGTATTTGGTGGCAGCGTCACAAAGTTGGTTTGTCAAGACTGCGTTAGCTGCGGAGCTCAGCTCACAGCGAAATGAGGTGAATGGGAGGGGAGATGATGACGTGACTCTCCCACCCACCTTAACTGTCAATCCCCCAAAGACAGTCTCGAATTTGCATAAGCACAGCCCCTCACCAGTAATTTTAACTTAGTTACAAAGTGATCAAAACTCTCGTGATATCCTGCGCCCTCTCATTAAACTTGTATCCCGTGATTAGCCGTGGGCATGACAAATGCCAGCAGCAGCCTGTCTATGAATGTAATTTAAACTTTAGGTTTACACCGTGCTTTGTTTCCGAAGTAGCTGTACTCATGAATATGGTTGTATGTGTGACTCGTCGCTTCTTATTGTTTGCTGCCTTCTCAATTGTATAATGCATGTTTTCTTCAGCTCTTTGGAGCTCTTCCTTGTTTTCTACGTATTGCGCTGACAGTCAGTTCATGATTACATGGGAGGCGTGATGATGTCACACGTAACTCCGCCCCCCACGACCATCGAGCTCAACTCCATTACATTATATGGAGAAAAATAGGTTCCAGTTATGACCATTACGTGTAGAATTTCGAAATGAAACCTGCCCAACTTTTGTAAGTAAGCTGTAAGGAATGAGCCTGCCAAATTTCAGCATTCTACCTACACGGGAAGTTGGAGAATTAGTGATGAGTGAGTGAGTGAGTGAGTGAGAGTCAGTCAGTGAGGGCTTTGCCTTTTATTAGTATAGATAAAACTTTAACTTCATTTAAATAATCTGTATTGTTAATAATTAAAGGACACGGTGTCGCTACACTAAAGGATCTGGCGCCTGCTCATGGATTGTTCATGCGATAATGGGCCTCGCCTGTATGTTTCACTGGGACTGGCGTGAAGGATAGAATAATTAAACACATTCTACGTAAGATATTTCAATGTTCCTTAAAGGTTTTGAAGAATCAGAATTCTAAGCTTACAGATGGCTTAACGTCTATTACAGAGCTGATTGTGTTGCGATCAGTTACCTGGAGAAAGAAAAGAAAGGACAGGAATTGAGGTTAGTACGTTTGAAAGAGACAGTACTGCAGGGGCTGCCTTAGGCATGTGCAAACTGTGCACCTGCACAGGGCCGCCACACCAATATATACTGAATATAAAGCAGAAAGAGAAAATAACGATGCAGCTAAAAACTCTGCAGCAAATTTCGGCAAAAGTTAAACGCTTGTGTCATGAGCATGAGGTGGCTATGCAGTGTCCGCAACAGACGTGGCCATCCGCCATGCATAAGATACCATATTGACATTGGCCGCCCATGAGTACTGCTGTAATAATTTATTTCATCGAAGGTCGTGCACAATCACTGCGGCACCGTCTTCCCATGTTTAATAACGTGCTTTAACTCCTATCATCATGAAAATTATATCACGTATACATCTCAGTATTTTTGTTATTTAGAGAGCTGTAATATTCAATGTAATGGATTCTGTGTCCTGTCGGAGGAAGAGAAAGCCGGAAGCACGTGAGTGATTCACACACATAGAGCACATAGAAGATCAAATACAAAACAAAGCATTTAACATGCTACTTTATTTACTATGTGATTTGAGAAATTAGTTAAACGATTTTAAGATGAAGTTTATGATGTTCTACTTTAATGACAAACTAAACTATGTGATTAAAGTGGAAATTTGAGATTAAAGTTGACATTTCAGTGCTTTTTCCCAACTGTGTGCTTTTTTTTTCTCTGTACCCTAATAAGCTTTCATATGACACTCAGACGGTGGGCTACGACTTGCCTTTTCACGGCGACTTTAATATCTGACAACTTCTTTTTTATTTCGGGCACTGTGCGACTTTGTGAACTTGAGCTTTCGAGTTTCTCCAACACGCTATGTCACTCGATCAACTTCCTTTTGTTGTTTATACAACTGTTTAAACCAACAAATAGTATGTTCTTCCTGCCTCCACTTGGTATTCGCTGAAATTGTTCCATTTTCACTTTTGCTTTTCCCATTGCTTTTCACAGAACACTGAGCTTAAGGGCTATTTATATTGATTTGCCTATTCAAAGAGGCATAATTCTGGGAGGAATTGGGAGACAGCAGGCTGCATGTATGCTTACTTTTCACGCAAACCGGGATTTATGTAGTGGAAGAACATGGAAGTTGGAGTATGTACAGATTCCTGCATCTGGATTTTTCTATGCGTAAGCACATTTCGGCTTTTGTGCTTACGTCATATTATAGTGCGAATTCTACACACGGCTTTATGCATGAGGCCCCAGATGTCCCAAAAAACACACATTTTTTAATTGAATAACTGCACACACAATACCGTGCACAAACCACAAGGGTCAGTCATTTGTCCTTCTCTTCAACCACCTCCACTCCTCTCTCGCAAGCTCCGTCTTCTCCCTCCCGTTGGAGTTAGGTGGCCCCTTTTATCCTGCCCCAGATACTCTGTGATGGTCTTCCGACAGCACTTCCTAGTGTGTCAGAAGTGCTGCCCTTGAACCCAGAAGCAATCTGGGCACATGGTTCCTGATTCAGCAGCAGTTTCTGGTGTGCAGAAGTGCTGTTGTCTTTGGCTCAGGAGCCATCCTGGTGGCGACCACGAACCGCCACAGGGCTGATGGAATCTAGGGGGAGGTATTGCCCCACTCCCTGTCCTTCCGGGTTCCAGTCATCCCGGTGGGGCAAGATCCCTGGTGGTCTTTCAAAATATATATATATATACACTAGGGGGCATACCCCCACTCGCTTTGCTCGCCAAACCCCTGGCCTGTGCTACATGACAGCCACTCGCATCTCTGCGCTTAGCGTCGTGAAGAGGGAAAAATAGTGTTTCTTCCCAATGAAGAGGCCTATAGGCGAGAATTAAGTGTTGTTACTTGACTTGGTGAAAGTGAAATCCATATGCGTGAGTAGCATAGACACATGTTGTGAAGAAGGGGCTGAATGCACCCAAGGAGACATATATCCCACTTTAAACGGTGATACAATGGGAAACAAATAGTTTTTCTTTACCTCCTCTTTGCTCAGTCAGCTGCTGGATTGCTGCTCCTGCCGTGCTGCATGATCTGCATCTTGCATGGCACTTCGAGCATTTAAGAGCCTGTACAGTAATTGTCCTTTTGTCTCACTGCCTGTTCTCTTCTTCTCAAGACATCCTCTGCTCCTGTTGGGGTCCCACTTCCGAGGGCACCCTTATGAAGAGGAAGATTTTCTATTCTTTTAATTGAGACACGGCACTGTCCCCTCCAACTACACATGGAGCTCCTGAAAGAGATTTATGTTTGTTTGAAGTGTTTGGATAACGTTTCTGTCTCTAAAACCTCCTGTGTATCTGTGCAACTCTGTGACCCAAGCGTGACAGCCTATGTGGATTTCACTTTCACCAAACAACAAATCTTTCAATTCTCATGGATATGCTTCTTTGTTGGGAAGAAACACTACTTTTCCCTGATGGCAAATCGAATTAGTTGATCTATAAATCTCCAATTTAAAGTTTAAAGCCAAACAATATATTCAATCTTTTCCCGCTGTTCTGTTATTTGACCAAGTAATAATTTCTGTTTCTTTGCAGTAATGCGATCTTTACTATCACTGTTTTGAGACTTTCGATTGTCTTATTTCCCATTATCTTTAACCTGCTCTGCATGTGTATCATGGCAACGTTTCTGAATTCTTTACGATGACGATGTTCTACTTTGTCATCTACTCTTTGTCTTTTATTTCCAGCCAGGATGTAAAAGTGTCTCTCTGAGAAAGTTACCTCTCGTCTTTCTGAAAAAGTCTCATCTCGCCCCAAGATTTTTTTATATAATAGATATACTGTATATATATATACAGTTCCTGAGCATTCCTGTGTACCTGCTTCTGTTGAAAAAAAACACACTGCGGGCAAAATGAGAGGCTTCTAGCTGACGCCTGAGGTTCGATTCCCGAGAGGGGTGCAGTGAGTGTACGCCTGATGAGCCCAGAATTAGCTTAAAACACGCTGTATTGTTTGCATTATTTGACAGTAAAACTATTTCAGTATATTCAATATATATAAATCAGCACTTCCTGATTAATTTTACCCTCGACCCTATGGTTTGAGAAGAAGTATGAAAAAATATGAGATTAACATGAAAAAAGATCACCAATTGAAGCTTTATGAATAATGGATACTTTATTAGCCATCAATAATTATTTTGGTAAAGCCATCCTCAGTGTAATCCTTCTTCCATATTTCTGATTTTTCGACTAGCCATGATTAAATGAGGCAGTAAAAAGTAAAAGAGCTAGCGAGGGTGACTTATCCAGGCAGGCTCAATAGCTCGAATTTTGATATAAGTAGGTTCTATTTGGTGACAGAAATCTCTTTGGTAGGAATGTAGGTTGAATTTATAACGCTTTAAATTTCTACGGTGATGAAAAATGTATGCAATGCTGACTAATACTGACTCTGATTCCTACCAAACATATTTCTATGAGGCTAAATAAAAATTACTATATTTAAAATTTAAATAGGGAACTTGAACAGAACACGATACTTCATAATACCCTTGCAACACTACAGTAAGTGCACGTAAGAAGCAGGAGTCATCCGCTTTTAACAAGCAGCATATTGTACTGATACAAAATAAGCTTGCCCATTTAATTATTTAGGAATGGATAGATAAATTAAGATTTTGTACAAGTAATGTTTTCATTTTTCTTCCTTGATGGATTCTGGCACCCCAGCAACAGCTGCTCACACCCCAAAGGAAGGAGATATAGATATAGATATAGATAGATAGATAATAGATATATAGATAGCGAGTGACATAAAAGTACATTCATTACATTGACAATCATTTATTTATTTTCAAAATATTTCCTTTTCTTTTTCATTACTTCTTTAACACACTAATTCTCAGCTGCAAAGCGATAGGTATTTTGAGATATATATATATATATATATATATATATATATATATATATATATAAAATATGTGTGTGTATATATATATATATATATGTATGTATTGTGAACTTGAACCCTGACACACACAGACAGACATCATTGGCTCCACCACACACTGTTTATTTTGCAATTATTTACAGGTAGTCACGGGCACTCCCCAGTGCCTCTTGCACCGCTTCCCAAACGCCCAGGCCACACAGTCACAATGCTCTCCTGGCTGCCTCCAGTCCCTCTCCAACTCCATCTCTTCCACCGACTTACGCCATCGACTGAAGGGAGGCGCCCCTTAAATAGGAACCCGGATGGGCTCCAGCTGCTTCCCGCACTCCTCTGTAGCCACGCTTAACGATAACAATCATGTTATGTTATTTTTAAAATGTTTCCTTTTCTTTTTCATAACTGCTTTAACACACGACTTCTCTGCTGCGCAGCACAGGTATTCTGCTAGTATATATATATAGTGACGGATGGCAGGGATGCCCTTCACCACATCTGCCCAGGGGACAAGGGTGGGGAAACCCAGTATCTCCCCTGGACACTGATGGCAGCTTCATGGGGTTGAAGTCCAGTACAGCCCTGTTGGGTTCCAGATGCCACCAGGGATGGTGCAGCAGGAAATGCTGGCCCCTTTTGGGCATTGGTCTCGCCGGGTTCCAGGTACCCAATAAAGCAGCCAGAATCGGGAGGAAGAGAATGAGGTTGCCAGGGATGAGTGGTGGAGGAAGAGAAGAGTGTTTTGGTTTGTTTCATGTTGTGTGTTGGTGCTTGGGACTGTGTTGTGGCTGGTGGGATTACGGGGAAGACGTGCCCTCCAGCTGAAGAAAAAAAAAAGTCTTTGCTTTTACACGTGCCTCCAGTGTACATCTGTGTCAAGGTAGGTGAATATATTAGCCCCTTTTTTTCTTACTATATATATATATATATATATATATATATATATACTAGTTGATTACCCAGTGCCTTCGCTCACTGAGTGCAAGGGCTAAAAATAAAATGTAGTATATAAATTATTAAACAGTAAAACATTAACATGTAAAAAGTAAAGATACATTGAGCAGTACTGGAGTGCTTGGTAAAGTACATTTTAAAGGCGCAATAACACAACAGGTAAGTAGCACTAACAGCAGCTTAAATGTATTTGGATCATCTCTCAGTAGCAGATCCCTTGTGAAAGGTGCTACACGACGCTGTGTTATAGAAATTACATTTTCTATGCGATCCTGCAAATTTCTGCCTGACAACCTTGCACTACGTGCCTGTGATTTAAGAGACAAATTATTCTGAAAAATGTGGCGCTGCCATTCCGTGCTTAATGGGCAGAAGGTCCAAAAAATTCCCAAGTCCAAAACTTAACATGAAGAGGTCAGTACATCTTATTAGATGTAAACCTGTGGTGTAGCGGGTCCATAGTGCACGACAGAATGTCCATTTTTTAAATAAATATTCACTGCCCAGCGCTTAGCGGGCGGTAATGTGGCTGAAGCGGTTCTCAGGACAATTGAGGTGTGGGCATTTCTCACCTAATGCACAGGTGAGAAACTGTCCACATCCGTGATTGTTCCTGGGGCCGCTGATTTGGCACAGCTGCCATGCCCTCTGATAAATAGAAGAGCGAAGCTGGATAGAGGGATGGAAAAGAAAGGAAAGAACGAATGGATGGGAGGTTGCAGGAGGAAAAAGCAGGAAGCAGTGGGGAGAGAAAGCTAGTGCAGGACAGCGACAAGTGAAGGCTGCATGCAGCTGTGTAGGCAGCCTGGGTGTTTGGCCGACACCAGGGGCGTAGTAGTTGTGGTCAGCTGCCACAGAGTTTGTTTTATGAAGGATGGGAGTGACCAGAAGGCGATGACTCTCTGCGTAAGTCTGCAGAAAGCAGCAGGAGTTGGGACTTGGGATCTGGTGTCCCCAGCGTGAGAGCCTTGGTGTGGGGAATCCCAAATTGCTGTCTGTAGAGCCTACGTGCCAGAGATCGGCAAGTGACCGACCAGCAGGAGAGTGGACAGAGGGCCAGCAGCAGGTAGGGCGACTCCCTGTTTAGAAGCCCAGATGGGAGGAGTAAGGAAGTTGCCGCAGGAAAGAAGACACCAGGCTTTGTTGTTTTAAAGGATTGCTTCCTGCATTATTTTTACCTCATTGTTTTAGAAGATTTGTTCTATTTAATTTTAACCTCCACTATAACACTCGCTTTAATGGATTATTTATTTAATGACTTTTGAATGCAGTGCACTTATTTTGAACACCTTGTTTTGTTGTTGTTTTTAAATAAAAGCACTTGACACTTTTCCACCATCCCCTTGCTTTGTTGTGCCTCACTGCTAAGCTCATCGGTAACATTAAAGACAGTGTAATGCTCAAAGGCTCACGTGAAGATGGTTGGGAGCATGGAACGAACCCACATCATCACAAACCCTCCATCTTCTTAAAAGAATTAATCACATAACCAATCTTGAATGTTGCAGGGTTTTAGTGGCCTGAACTCACCTTAAGGGCAGTAAGTAGTTAATGCAGCACAATTTACAAAGAGAGTCTTGCTTCGATGGCGCTGATTACACTCATTTGCAAAGATTTCCACTCTTCCAGGAGCCGACAGGGCACTTCGAGTGTCACAAACAGTGGAAGAGAGGATGCTACCCGAAACTGCAAAGCTCTCAACCTGGAAGAGCAGCCCGACATTCCGAATCTCTGAGCATCCACTTTGTTCTCACGACCCCTAGCTGCTGAAGGTGGTGTCATCTTCACATTGTTTACAGCTCGGCACAGTTAAAAAGTAGAAAGACACAAAGCTGTACTGCCAATTAAAATAAAACTTCTCAACAGGGAAGTCAGCCCTACTTGCAGCTGACCTTCACTCTATCTACTTCAGCTGTTCAATTCACCTCCGATCCCTTTGCTCCGTAGCTTCTCCTGACAGCAACTTGAGATCCACAGCGACTGCTTCCGGTCAATCCTGCTCCATGATCACTCAGCAGGAGTGACCACCACTACTATTCCCAGGGTATTGGCCCAACACCCAGACTCCCTGTTCAGCTGCAACATGAGCCTGCCTCGCCCGCCTCTCTCTCTCCTGCTTCCTCCTTTCTCCTGCAACCTCCCATCTGTCCATCTGTTCTCTTTCTTTCTTTTCCTCCCTTCTAGCCGACTCACACGTCTGTTAATTAAGAGGGCATGGCAGCTGAAATCAGCAGCAGCAGGAACAATCACGAATGTGGATGGTCTGTCACCTGTGCACTTAGGTAAGAAACGCCTCACATAGCAATTGCCCGAACCGCTTCCAATACTATCCACTTGCAGAGCCACCATGCCCCTCACCAAGCGCAACAGCTGTGATTATTTATTTTAAAACTGGCCTTTGACAGGAGCTGTGGACCCGCTTATACCACTACACATGAAAATTCACAGAGAGTTATAGTGCGGTTGTTTATTGAATGCGCACAGCTGCACTGACGCTCATGGGCAGTCATGGCTTTGTCTCGGAGAGGTAAACAAGGAGTAGCATAAGTCGTGATACCAAGCAAAATTTTTGTGTCCAAACAGGGACGTATACCAAGTTGGACTTATTCCAAAGCAGACGTATACCGAGGTACCACTGTAATAACAATTGTAAAGATGATATAAAATGTAGTCCCACAAACAAAGTGATTAGTTCCTGTATTATAATATGTGTTCTGGTCATACGTACTTCCGCTTCACGATGAGTCATAACGTAATTCCGCTTCAAATGCTTAAAAGAATTTTATATATAAATATATATATATATATATATATATATATATATATATATATATATATATATATATATATATATATATATATATATATATCTATACTAATAAAGGCAAAGCCCTCACTCACTCACTCACTCACTCATTCACTCCTCACTCACTCACTCACTCACTCCTCACCACTCACTCACTCACTCACTCACTCACTCACTCATCACTAATTCTCCAACTTCCCGTGTGGGTGGAAGGCTGAAATTTGGTAGGTTCATTCCTTACAGCTTCCTTACAAAAGTTGGGCAGGTTTTATATCGAAATTCTATGCGTAATGTTCATAACTGGAGCAGTTTTTCCATTTACTGTAATGGAGATAAGCTTCAACGCGGGAGGCGAGTTTCGGTGACATCAACATGCCTCCCACGTAATCACGCAGTACATAGAAAACCAGGAAGACCTCAAAAAGCTGAAGAACACATGCATTATATAATTGAGAAGGCAGCAAACAATAAGAAGCTGAGCAGTAGGACATATACAACCATATTCATGAGTTCTGCTACTTCGGAAACAAAGCACGATGTAAACCTACACTTTAAATTAAGTTCATAGACAGGCTGCCGCTGGCGTTTGTAATTTAGTGCCTGCCCATATAAGGCCGTCCGTCAGCAGCAATCCAATAGCAAACTCCCACTAAATATTCACGGGTTAAGGACTGTGCTTATGCAGAGGAAGATGAGATGGTCAGGGTGGTGTATGACACAAACTCAGCTAAACTGCGAGAGAAAGTTTTAAGTGCCAGGACTAAAGTAACATTAAATACAGCCACGGACATGCACGAGATGGCACCAGCACAGCTGGGAACCTTCGTTGCATGACACCGAGCTGGCTCACGTGGGAACTGAGCGCAGTGCAGAGATAAAAGGCAACAGTTCCAAAGAGCTGAACAAAACCGAATTACACAATTGAAAAGGCAGCAAAAATATGAAGCGTCCTGATAAGCATATTCATAAATCCAGCTACTGGGGAAACAAAGCACACGGTGGAAAAAGTCAATGTCCCGCTAAAGGAAGACAGTGTAAAAAAAAAAAAACGTGCATAGCAGTGTGTCAGGTCTCAGATAAAGAAGAAGCGAGCTATTTATTGATGCAGTAAGAAACGAATCGATGAAAGAAACCTGTCATCTTTACAACGATTGACAAACACGGAATGTAACTTGAACACAACACATCCTACAAATACGAGCCTGATTGAAAGAAATAATGATAATCAAATCCTTGATGACAGCAACACTCAGTAACACTCACAAAACAAATACTGTATATTGACAGTCATGTTACGTTATTTTTAAAATGTTCCCTTTTCTTTTCTAGCTTTTTAACACACTACTTCTCACTGACGATCTGGGTATATATATATGTATATATATATTCCGATCTACATACTGAATAATGGATACTTTATTAGCCATCAATGATTGTTTGGTAAAGCCATACTCAGTGTATTCATTAGATGAGCGGTAAAAGTAAGAGCGAGGGAGGATGCAGGCTGTGGCGTCAACTCTATCTGAATTGCGCAATCACATTTCAAAAAATATATCTTTTCAAGTTCTATTTAGTCCATATTTGTCAAACTCAAGGGCCACGGGCCACATCCGGCCGAGTAATTATATCCGCCCCTGAGATCATTGTATATACTGTATTATTGTTATTAATGGCCCAGGTATATGAGCGCTGGTAACACAATAAACTACAGATCCCATAATGCAGCTTCAGCTGCCTTGCCGAACACTTATTGCGAAGCTAGCTCACGCTGATGCTGGAGAGAAAAATTCATTCTGAAAATAGAGCCTTTAAAAGCGATGGGAGGCTGAGTATATGTTTACTGAACCCGTGTGTCTCATTTGTGGAGCTAATGTGGCTGTAATTACAGAATTTAATCTAAGACGCCACTATGAGACAAAACATCAGGGTAACCTGAATGCAATGCAGAAGATACAGAAAGCAGAATAATTAAATAAGAATCTGACACTTCAGCGGACGTTTTACCGTGCACAATCACAAAGTGATTTCAAGTGAAGCTGCTTTTATGGGAGACACAACCACTTGCCCCACTTTCCCTGTTCAAGTAATGTTAAAACCAAGTCGTCACTACGGTGTTCCCAAATCGCACTTTGCTGATAAACTGAGGCACTGAGTTTGCAGGCGCTTTGGTGACTTTGAAGAACAAAAAGTCCGTCTACATGCGGCCGAACCTGCGTGCATGTTTGGTAGCACATATCTGTGTGAGAAGCTCTTCTCAGTGATAAAGACTAACAAAACAGACACAGGGAGTCGCCTCATTGATGAGCACCTGCAATCCATCCTGAGAATCTCCACAACACAGAACCTCACACCAAACATAAACGAACTTGTTGCCAAAAAGATGCCAGGCGTCCAGCTCTAAAATGACATATGAGCAAAGACAACTGAATGATTTGATTTGTTATTGCTGAAAGGAACACATTTTATTTATATTTCCAGGTTTTGTTATCAGATGTTCATATTTGAATTTGTATAATTTTGACAGGATATATTTTTATGGAGAGCAAAATCTTTTGGGATATTTAAAATCTAAGTTTATTTTTTATATAAAATTACATAAGAGTAAAGAAATTTGAATGTTTGTTCTTTTAATGTTTACTTTATTTCTAACTTGTATAATTTAGACAGGATATATTTTATGGAGAGCAAAATATTATAAGTTGTTTAAGGTTTGAGTTGATTTATTCAGGAATAATATTCCTGTCTGCTTTTACCATTCCTACCAAAGATATTTCTGTGACTAAATAAAATTCCTTCTATTTAAAATTTAAATAGAACTTGAACAAATACTATAGTTCATAATATCCACGCAGACTTGCACGTAAGAGCCGGAGTTATCCATTTTAACAAGCAGCGTATTGAATTGATAATGAAATAGCTGTGTGTGTATATATGTAGATATGTATGTATATGTATATATATGTTTATATGTGTGTGTGTGATGTATATATATATATAGTATTTGTGTGTATATATGTGTGTGTATGTATGTATGTGTGTATGTATTTATGTGTGTGTGTATATGTATGTGTATATATGTAGATATATATATGTATGTATATATGGTATATGTATAGATATGTATATATATATGTTTATGTGTGTGTGTGTAAATATATATATATTGACAACAACACTCATCACTCACAACAGTGACAAAACAATTACATTGACAATCAGGTTACGTATTTTCAAAATGTTTCCTTTTTTTTCATTGCTTCTTAACACACTACTTCTCCCATGTAAGCGGGTATTTATAGTTAGTATATATATATATATATATGATATATATATATAGATATTTAATAATAGAGGGCTCGCTCCCCTCGGTTTGTTTACATGATCCCCACACTTTCCAGGTCAGTTACATTTTGGCTGATAGAATGAAGTGGTCTGTCCCCTATTAGTTAAACTGTTGTTGCAATATTTCATTTGTCATTGTGTCTGACCCTCATTTGAATATTGCATACCCCATTCAGGTACACCCAATAGTCATATTTAACTTGCACAACGCATCCCTTCTCAACAAATGTACAGATGAGTTTCCATAAAAAGGTGCTTGACTACAAAATCCCACTTACACTCGTTATGTGCTTAATTACTTTATTTTTAGACTCTCATTACCCACTACTTGGACTCCAGAGCTCATTCACATTCACACTTGCTTCTGATCCTGTGGCTTATTTTATTACCACAGAGAGATAGCGGAGGTCATGCAATGACTCAATCAATCATTCCTTATTCAGGGACGGGCATTTAAAACATATGTACACATATATATATATATATATATATATATATATATATATATAGTAATAGATTAAGTGCTTTCTCGCACCCTTGTACCCTCAGACCACACGTCAGACACCAGATAAAAATCCAATAATTATTTATTATAATAATAATTGTGCACAGAGCACCACCACTCCACTATTCTTCAATAATCCAATAAATCACAATCCTCCACTCCCAGACACTTAGCCACCCTGCCTCCCAACTCAGCTCGTCCGTCGGGATTTCCCATAGTCCTTTATACTCCTTGACCCGAAGTGTTTGTCCCTCAGTCCATGTGACTTTCTATCACTTCCGGGTCAGGTAAAACTTCTCTTTTCTTCATCCCGGAAGCACGCATTTCTTCTGTCCATGTGAGTGGGACATACTTCCGCTGTAGGGAAAATAGTCCCTGGGCCTCCCTGCAGCGACTCCTGGCGGCCCCCATGGTATCCAGTAGGGCACCTCTACGCTGCAAGGAGGCTCCATCTGGCGCCTGGAGGTATTGGCCGGGTACATAGCCGCCATATCTTACAATATATATATATATAACAGTTAGGTCCATAAATATTTGGACAGAGACAACTTTTTTCTAATTTTGGTTCTGTACATTACCACAATGAATTTTAAATGAAACAACTCAGATGCAGTTTAAGTGCAGACTTTCAGCTTTAATTCAGTGGGGAACAAAATGATTGCATAAAAATGTGATGCAACTAAAAGCATTTTTAACACAATCCTTCATTTCAGGGCTCAAAAGTAATTGGACAATTGACTCAGGCTATTTCATGGGCAGGTGTGGGCAAGTCCGTTGTTATGTCATTATCAATTAAGCAGATAAAAGGCCTGGAGTTGATTTGAGGTGTGGTGCGTGCAAATGGAAGATTTTGCTGTGAACAGACAACATGCAGTCAAAAGGAGCTCTCCATGCAGGTGAAAGAAGCCATCCTTAAGCTGCGAAAACAGAAAAAACCCATCCGAAAAATTGCTACAATATTACAGGGCAAAATCTACAGTTTGATACATCCTGAGAAAGAAGCAAGCACTGGAGAACTCAGCAGCTAAAAAGACCTGGACGCCCACGGAAGACAACAGAGGTGGATGATCGAGAATCATTTCCATGGTGAAGAGAAACCCTTCACAACAGCCAACCAAGTGAACAACACTCTCCAGGGGGTAGGCGTATCGATATCCAAGTCTACCATAAAGAGAAGACTGCATGAAAGTAAATGCAGAGGGTGCACTGCAAGGAGCAAACCACTCATAAGCCTCAAGAATAGAAAGGCTAGATTGGACTTTACTAAAGAACATTTAAAAAAGCCAGCACAGTTCAGGAAAACATTCTTTGGACAGATGAAACCAAGATCAACCTGTACCAGAATGATGGCAAGAAAAAAGTATGGAGAAGGTGTGGAACAGCTCATTATCCAAAGCATACCACATCATCTGTAAAACACAGTGAAGGCAGGGTAATGGCTTGGGCGTGCATGGCTGCCAGTGGCACTGGGACACTAGTGTTTATTGATGATGTGACACAGGACAGAACAGCCGAATGAATTCTGAGGTGTTCAGAGACATACTGTCTGCTCAAATCCAGCTAAATGCAGCCAAATTGATTGGGCAGCATTTCATGATACAGATGGACAATGACTCAAAACATACAGCCAAAAGCAACCCAGGAGTTTATTAACCCTTAGCGCCTTGCATTCGGTCCCGGGACATAACAGCGTTTAAAACGTTACAGTAATGTGGCATGCCCATCTGCCATGCATCTCGACATACTACCCATCAAATGAAACTTCAAAGTCTCGTCTTACCGATGATATAAACCATTTTGACACACAACAACCACAGCACTGACACTAAAGCCTTTTTTACAGAGAAGTACATACTTTTAAGATTTGACTTTCCCTACCTTTGAAGACCCCCTGCAAGTCAAACATCAATATTTCCGAGCAGTATTGATCCCATTCTGTCCGTAAGGCTCCAGCGAATATAATCCAGTAAAACGATTAGGGTCCAAAACACACGATATATCCTCAAAGGGACAAAAACTCCAGAAAACGTTTCATAACTTGAGACTAGCTACGTAATTTTTTTTCATTTCTATTGATCATATCAGACGTAATTTGTTTCTGTCGGCGATAACCATGCTACCGCATGTAACACAGAAGTGTTAGCTCTGATGAACACCTAAGTTGGCCAATTACGGGTCTGGGGTTGACTGGCACCTCGTATAGCCAACGAGTGTCACAGACAGCTGAACGATGACGATAACTCCAAACCCTGGTAGAATCTACCAGTTTGATTGGACACTGTGACTGACACTCAAAACTTACAGCCAATGAGCAGCCGAGCATTTTGATATGTAACTTGCCATACTAACTTGTAAACAAAACGCTCGAGCTGGCGCTAAGGTGGCATTTGTGCCAGTCAGCAGAGTTGGTGCGTGGTTGTTTTTGTGATTTGCAGTTTAGATTTAAATATGGCAAAGCGACATGTATTGCTTTCTCTTGCTAGATTGCTGCCATCAAGTGGCACATGAAAACCTGAGCTTGTTAATTTTAAAGAAATGTATAGTTTGTTGCTTTTTAAAAATATTTATTTTTCCTAGTTGTTACTGAATATTTTTTTAATTTTAAATATGGTGACCTGTGTAGATATAGACCTTTAGGT
>NW_024377347.1:0-26010 GCF_016835505.1 Polypterus senegalus
CTTTAGGATAAGATTAAGAAGTAAATTTCTTGAGAGAGAAGTTATAAGGGCCTGAATAATATAGGAAAAGTGCTTGTGCTGAATGAGGTGTTGTTGATGGTGTTTGTAATAGGCAAATTAAATCCACTGTTATTCAATGTTGTATAACAATAAAATGTGAAAAGCTCCAAGAGGGTGAACATTTTTTATAGGTATTATGCATAAAATATATAGTGGCATGGTGGCACAGTGATTATTACACCCATCTTACAGTTCTAGCATCATGGGTTAGAGTCTCTCTGCGGACTCCACATTTCTTCCCATGTTAGGTTCATTGGTAACGCAAACGGTGAGGGACTGAAACTTGCATCTGTTACTTACTTATGTTTTAATTTTAAGTTTTTCTGAATACATTCAGGATTCAGCATGTGTAATTTATGACATGCAGACTGGTTGCTGTCTCCGATCCTAACCCAGCCATCAAGTTAGTATTTGGCAGTCGCCATGGAATTTTTTGGTTAGTATATTATAATCTTTTACAATTTATTATAAATGTTTGCATATATATATATATATATATATATATATATATATATATATATATATATATATATATATATATATATATATATACTAGCCATGTGCTACCATCTACGCTATGGTGTGATAAAGTTGTCTGTGAAGGGCTCTCTGTTTAAACACAGCTGCCAGTCACCTAACTGGGCCCTTTCACGCACAGCATTATGATTTTTTATAAGGGAAACAAAATTACAAAAGAAAACCCTTGGATATTGATTAGATAGGAACGGCCTACTCTGAATCACTGTCTGAATAGTAATTATGTGGTGGTGTAGGAGCATTTCTGCTTCTGTCCTGCTCACAGTCCGGTCCTCGCTTTCAAGATGCTATCGCTTCCTCTCATGATGTCTTCTCAACCTTTCTCCAATCTCGTAGGTTGCTTTGTGGCAATCCAAAGAGTAAGGCAATATACACGGAGCAATGGTTATAAAAGGGGGACACATAGATATCCAGGCTCTTTAAAGCATAAATAGGGATCACTTCATTGACATGTGAGTAAGCCATGGTACAACTGTGAGACGTGCAGCACTCGCCGGCTACAATGTAACAATAATAATTTCCGGAACGTGCTGTCACATTGTCATTCATTTTACCCATTGTCTTTCTTTCATTCATATGTTAAGTAGGCACGTACCTTTTATCTTCGGCAATCTCATTCTCTAACCAGGCCTCAGGAGCTAACCAGCATAACACTGTCCACCACCCCTTTCATATTCCGCACATTGTTGACATCCGTGAGTAACAACAACGCATTCAAACTGGAAGGTGGTCTATGCATGCGTGGAATTCAACAGACAAACAAAGGTCAAGATCTAAATGAAGATCTCTTTAGTTAATTTAAAGCACAACTATTTGTTTAGTTTGAATGTCTGTGTTTTGAGGTGTGACTGGAGTACTACAGTCTTCAGTAGTATAAGCCTGGAGGAGATTCTTAATGCAATGCCTATGTTTTAGCCCCTCTACTGCCATCTTGTGCTTCTTCTTCTAATTCATTCAGTGGACAAACAAAGATCAAGATCCAAATGAAGATATATATAATGTCACACACGCGCATGGGAGGCAGCTAAAGGGCTCGAGTGAAGGCAGTTCTGAGCCATGCCGGGATGTGGCAGAGCGCACTAACTCTCTTTCTCACTTCCCTGTAGACCTAACCCGGGAGGTTCCACCTGTCTCTCTGGACGCCACTTCTGGGACCGAGCCAATGGAGACAGACCTTGCCAGCTCCGGCCCCCCTGATGTCACATCCGGGACTAATCCAATGAAAGATGAACACGTGCCCATCCTTATGACCTCACTTCCTGCCTCCCCCTTTAAAAGCCTTCCCTTTTCCCTTCTCTGACAGTCTTGTTTTGGACTCTGTTGTAAGCACTTCAGTGCTGGTATTTGAAAGAAAACGACCTTGCAGCCAGGATACCGAATTACATGGGTGGCTGCCCCAAACCTTTTTCTGTCTTTGTCTCGTTTTGTGACAGTGGCGTAGTCGGCAGGATGGAGAAGTCCCAGAAGAGAAGGGGACAGGACCTGCAAAACACCCAGGTGGGAGCGTACCGGGCCGAGTATTCAGGCGGGGAGGGTGCCCCGTGGTTCGGCGAGACCCGGTGCGGGCTCCGCTCCCAGCACGCAGAACTAGGCCATCTAGAGAGGCCAGGGAGTGTGCGGGTGGGGCTCACCGAATTGGGCTGCCCTGGAGGGGGGAGACGAGAGGGACTCAGTATGCTCTCTTGGGGGAGAGTGCCTGCCCCCCAGTGAAACCACAGCCCCATTTACCACCTAGGGGTGCCCCAGACTGGCAGGTGAGTAAAAAACAAGTGGAGGTTGGACCCTGAGAGGCCGACCAGTAAACAAGCCTGGTCCTTATGGGCAAAAGTATGGCAGCGGCTAAGGCCCTTGGAAAACAAGCCCTACCAGGTCATTGAGCAGGTAGCGTGCTATCTGCTCCTGAAAGCACTTCCCCAGGGCTTCACCCAGCCGGTCTGGGGCGAGCAGTTTACGAACATGTCAGGGCTCATAGAGCTTCTGGAAACACAGAGGGCGGCCTCACACTCTGGGAGAGCAGAACCGTCCTTCTGTCAAACTCAGCCGGGGTACGTCCCAAGACCTAGCCCCTCCCTGTACAGCCCGGAGCTTGTATCGGTCAGCGCGGCGCTGGCGCAAAACCGCTTGGAGGCGAGGAGGAATGCAGGTGGAGGGGAGGAGGGCTTGGTGTGTTCTGACAAACCCGCTGACGGTCCCGCATACAGACGTGGTGATCGTTAACGGTTTAAAACTTCCGCTTGCTCGATTCCCGCAGCAACATTTCCATTGTTGCCCGCCGTTTTGTGCTACCGCGACAATGGCTAAAATTCAAGACCAGTATAACCTGTGTCCACGGGGAAACCCGCTGGTACAGCACCGCCGCTTGTGTCATTAGCTACGGAGGATCAGTCCAGAAAGTAACCGTGGCAATCCTTCCTGATCCTCCACACCCGTGATACTAGGGGGGACTGGTCTGAATTAAAAGCGGTGAGACACATACCACTCCCGGGTTAAGTTGGGCCTCGTTATGGACGGAGATGAACCGTCTCAAGCTGCCTCCACGCCGTAATCAGCCGGCAGAGAGATGAAGCAGCCGCCCTGGCTGACGTGGCAACTCCCGGGCCGTCGCAGGCTGACACGTCATCCACCAACGCCCGCGGAGCGGGAGGAAACCACGCCCATTGAGGTCGGCGCTGACCCTCTCTCCGTGTTGCGGTTTCAATTTAAAAGACGCCGGCTTCTTTCAAAGGGAGCAATGGAATGACGACTCCCTGAAGTTTGTAAAAAATGCAGTGGTCCTTGTCAATGGCCAGCGCACTAGTCAGTCGATGCCACAGGGCCCCTACTTTGTGTTAGATAATGACCTCCTTTACCGTGTAGCAATGCATGACGGGCAGGAGACGAGGCTGCTGCTAGTGCAGCGTACCTTCCGCGCAGGTCTGCGAAGCTAGCACACGCCCACCTCCTAGGTGGCCACCTGGGCACCGAAAAACTCTGGAGCGGATCAAGCCCGTTTTACTGGCCAGGAATTAATGAGGAGGTTCGCCGCTTTGGCCTTCCTGCCCGGAGTGTCAACTGCGACAGATTCCTAGGAGGGACCGTGCTCCTCTTGTTCCTATTCCCTTGATTGACGTTCCCTTCCACAGAATGGGTCGACCTGGTGGGACCTCTAGAGCCCTCAGCCCGAGGACACAAGTACATTTTAGTCCTCGTGGATTATGCTACGATACCCGAAGCTGTTCCGCTGCGCCAGCTACCTCTAAAGCCATCGCACGGGAATTACTAGGGTATTCGCGTGGGGATCCCCAAAGAAGTCTTGACAGACCAGGGGACCCCTTCACCTCGGAGACGTTCAAGGAGACTGCCAGATTACTGAAAATAAAGCATTTAAAACCTCGGTGTATCATCCTCAAACCGACGGATTAGTAGAGAGGTTTAATCAAACTCTCAAGCAAATGCTGTAAGGTGGTCAGCGAGGATGGAAGGAACTGGGATCAGCTCCTCCCCTCGTCCTTTTGCCTATCGGAAGTCCCACAAGCCTCCACGGGTTCTCCCCCTTTGAACTACTGTATGGGCGACAACCTCGGGGCATATTGGATATTTTGAAAGAAGGCTGGGAAGAAGAGGCTCTTCCCACCACTAACATACTGGAGTATATCGCGCAGTTACGCGATAGATTTGGAAAGATTCGCCTGTCCTTAAAAGTCACATGGAGGAGGCTCAAGCAGCACAGGTTCGCTACTACAACCGCGGCACGTCTCTTCGGGAGTTCCACCCGGGAGATCGGGTCATGGTCCTAGTGCCTACCTCCCACTCTAAGTTGCTTGCCCACTGGCAGGGCCCCTACGGTTAAGGAGAGGAAGGGACTGGTCGACTATTTGGTGAGTCAACCCAATCGCGTCGGCCAAAGGAGCGGTTTATCATGTGAACCTGCTGAAACCGTGGAAGGACAGGGACCCGATCCCTCCTCCGCCAGCCCGCTCACTCTTCGCTCACACACACGACCTTAACTTTGGCACAGACTTGAGACCCAGGCAACGGCAGGAGCTGGAAACAGTTATCCGGACCGTCGAGAGGGAATCAGTGAACACCCGGAAGGACCTCTCTGATTGAGCACAACATTGTGACAGAGCCCGGGTTGTTGTCCGAGAACGCCTGCACCGCCTTCCCGAGGCAAAAAGGCTGAAGTGGAGCTTGAGATCAAGCGCATGCTGGAACTAGGTGTAATTGAGGAAAGTTATAGTCCCTGGTCCAGCCCCATTGTGCTCGCCGGTAAGCCTGACGGAGTTGGAGGTTCTGCAATGACTTCCGTCGGCTTAACCAAGTCTCCCAATTTGATGCCTATCCAATGCCACGCGTGGACGACCTCCTCGAGAGGCTTGGACAGGCTCAATACCTGACCACACTTGACATGACAAAAGGGTACTGGCAGGTTCCTTTAACGGACTCCGCGAAGGAAAAAACCGCGCTTAGTACCCCTAGCGGACACTGGCAGTATCGTGTCCTTCCATTTGGGTTACACGGGCTCCAGCAACCTTTCAGCGTCTGGTGGACAAAGTGCTTCGGCCTCATAACTCATACAGTGCTGCCTACCTAGATGACGTGGTCATCTATTCCAGCACATGGAAGGAACACCTACAGCATGTCCAAGCGGTATTACGGACACTTGGTGAGGCCGGGCTCCGGATTAATCCCAAGAAATGTTTCTTTGGATTAAGCGAGGCCAAATATTTAGGCTACCTGGTGGGTCGGGGTACCGTAAGGCCACAGTGCTCCAAAATTGATGCCATTCTGAAATGGCCCCGTCCGCGAACCAAGCGGCAGGTCCAAGCCTTTCTCGGGTTAGCCGGGTACTACCGCCGGTTTGTACCCGGTTTTGGAGAAAGCGCGCCTTGACTGATTTAACAAAGAAGAGGGCCCCAACATTGTGGTATGGACTGCAAAAACGGACACTGCATTTGGTGACTTGAAGAAGGCCCTTACGTCCGCACCTATTTTGATGGCACCTAACTTTTCTTTGCCTTTCATCCTCCAGACGGACGCTTCGGACACAGGCCTGGGAGCCGTGCTGAGCCAAAGTGTCGATGGTGTGAACACCCCGTCATGTTCCTGAGCGGAAACTGTTGGACCGGAGACCAGGTATGCAGCGGTGGAGAGGGAGGCTCTGGCGATTAAATGGGCGATCACTCAGCTGAGGTACTACCTGTTGGGCCGTGAGTTCACCCTTGTCACGGACCATGCACCTCTACAGTGGATGGCCCTGCACAAGGAGTCGAATCCGCGGGTCACCCGGTGGTTTCTTGACCTGCAGCCGTACAAGTTTTCGCTCGTTCATCGCCGGGTGCTCTCCATGCCAACGCTGATGCTCTCTCGGGTTCACGACCTCTCGGTTAGGGTCGCCCGACCCGACGGGTCTGGGCTGAGGGGGGGGCCTTGTCACACACGCGCGCATGGGAGGCAGCTAAAGGGCTCGAGTGAAGGCAGTTCTGAGCCATGCCGGGATGTGGCAGAGCGCACTAACTCTCTTCTCACTTCCCTGTAGACCTAACCCGGGAGGTTCCACCTGTCTCTCTGGACGTCACTTCTGGGACCGAGCCAATGGAGACAGACCTTGCCAGCTCCGGCCCCCCTGATGTCACATCCGGGACTAATCCAATGAAAGATGAACACGTGCCCAATCCTTATGACCTCACTTCCTGCCTCCCCCTTTAAAAGCCTTCCCTTTTCCCTTCTCTGACAGTCTTGTTTTGGACTCTGTTGTAAGCACTTCAGTGCTGGTATTTGGAAAAAGAAAACGACTTTGCAGCCAGGATACCTAATTACATGGGTGGCTGCCCCAAACCTTTTTCTGTCTTTGTCTCGTTTTGTGACAATATATATATATATATATATATATATATATATATATATATATATATATATATACATATATATATATATATATTAAGCCATAACAGAATGATTATTAAACTTAAGGAAAAGGATTGAATGCAACTCAAAGGTTAACTAATGTAACTTAAGACTGAAAGCGCAAGAGGTCTCTGCCTTATCTTAGAGAAGCTACCAATGTAATTTTCCAAGGTTAGAATAAGGTAAATGAGTAATTTGGGATAAACTAATAGGAAATCCCATACACCCCTCATGTGAAACTTGTCAAGAATAGAACGATTATTAAAAAAGTCAAACTGCTTTTTCTAGAATTTTACTAAAAAAATTGTGGGTTAAAAATAGTTCTAAAGTTGTCAAGAACAGAGGAGTTGAGATTCATTTTCTTGTGCAAGGTTTTAAATACTGCAGTCTTTAGACATTCTCAGAAGACCTCCACACGTAATGTCAAGTTAATTATGTCGAGTATGCTATCAATTGGCATATCGGAAGCAGGGCAGTCTCGTCTCAGCAGTTCCCTTCAAGGACCACCGCAGAGCTGCCTGTCATAATTACAACTCCCACACAGCCCTTCAGGTATCCACATGGAATCCTCACCAAAGGGATGCCACCATCCAGTGTACCTTAAGGGTAGTTTCCTGTCTGCCATTTATTATACTGGCCTCGTGACTGGGAAAGGGAATATCAGTCATCCTGGTCGGAATGACAGTCCATTCATATCCTCTATCACAAGGCATATCACAATTGTTTATGTATATTTTTACAAGTGGATTTAGTGACTTGACATGTCCAGTGCATTAGCCACTACTCAACATCATCTGCCTTGGATGAAATAAAATTAATAAAGAGAATGGACAGATGGATTTCTGTTTATCAGATGAATGAAAGCATTCACTTCTCACTCTGGCTTAGCAACCAAGTGGAGTTGCCTCCTCTTTTTTTCCAGCTGCAGTATAATCTGTTTCCTTGGCTAGTCTCTGATTAATATGTTACTAATTTCCTTTTAGATATGAACAAAAGCAGTTAATAAATGCTGTGCTTGCATCACTGCCACTGGACTTTTTACTTTAAACACCAATACCATAATGATGGATGGAAGTCACAGCTGGACTACAAATATTAACAACAAACGTAGTTTTGAGTGCCCTTTTCTTGTTTGTGATTGGGTGTCCCTTGTCACTGCATTCAAACATTTTGGGAGGGCTGAAAATTTGGAGTAATAGAAAAATAGATAGTACTTAGTTTTCTCAAAGAGACATTTAGTTTTTACAGAAAATATAGAAATATAACAAACAACAGCATCCCTCCCAAAACATATAAGAATTATAAAAAAGAAAAAGCTTCTGATTGGGCTAATAAAAGAGCAGTCAGAGTGGAGCAAATCATCCAAATGATCAATTGCTTTTGACTACACCACACCATTTTTGCATCAGTTTAAAATGTAATGCAAAAGCTCATTGCATTTTAATTCATATTCCCAGATAGCATGTCATCACTAAAAGAAAGGCAGACATATTTCATTTTGCTTGCTGGTAGCTCTCGTGTATTGCATTTTGATTCAAGACAACTTTCTGTGTGAAAAAACCATGGAGGGAGAATCAGAGGAGGATGAATCAGACTTCAAGCATCAGGATGGAGAGCTGGAGGAACACAGAATGGTGGATGGGCTATTGCCAGCTGACGAGCAGAAAGGCGAGCTGTCGAGAGGGAGAGACAGAGAGGTGGAAGGTTGGGTCCTGATGTTGCAATATCCCAGACAGGGCACAGAAGCCCTAGGAGTTGTGGGGACCAAAAAATGTGGCACTCCAGGTCTATGTCTACTGGCAGAATTGGTAGATTGGACAAAAATGCGGCAGGGTGTGCATCCGTGAGACACTCGTGGGTTCTGACAAAAATCAAGAAAGAAGTGTAATGCCTCAGGGGAAAGGAAAGGAAAGGAATTAGCTTCTTCTTTGCAATTGCTGGTGAGTGGCCCTTGGCATATTCAGCATGGTTTCTGCCCACTGTTCAAGTCTTTGGTGGTGCCACACGTTGCCAGCTACTTGTCGCCCAGCTCCACTTCACTTCGGGTCAAAGGCAACCCACATTATTCCCGGGTTCTCTGCAGGCCAACCCAAGTCCAGAGTCCAATCCGAGTTTCTGCGGCAGCAACACATCCAAGCCGATAGGCTTCAGCAGCTGGGCTACACGTCCAATCACAGTGCTCTTCTAAGTAATGTGTCTGTGCTGCCTTATATGCTGCTGAGGGGGCTGCCTTATAGCTGGCTGGCTTCTCCAGGTATTCCTGCCCCCTCAGTCAGTCCACTGCTACTCTGAGGTCCAAACCCAGAGCGCAATGCAGAAGAAATATTTGTGGATTTTACCTTTCTGATTTGGATTTTAAAATCCCTGGAACACTTTATTGGTTATTGACGGTATAGTTTTATGGGTTTATTTAATGACTATTAATTGAACTGTTTGCACATTTATGAATGCCTTTTAATTTGAATAAATTCTTACTACTTTAAATAAGTGTCACGCTTGCCCTGGCTCATCCTTTGTTGTGATGATCAATGCCCTGGGAAGAGGGCAGTGCCAAGGCTGAGGGTACACAGCACTATTTCCCATTAAGGTAAATCTCACACTAATGTTCTTCACTAAATGGAGAATAGGAGAAGGGGAAAAAAATCTGCTAATTGAACAATGAGGTCAATTATGTTTCACTGATCGCAATATTGGTTAAAACAGAAACTTGCAGCCCCTGGATCTAGGATTAGAAACTCCTGGTTTATAGGGTCATTATTGTCACATGTACAGAGTCCAGTGAACATCTCACTTGCATGTGCTAATCAACATGCAACACTTTGCCACTCCCGGGGTTCATGATTAGCAAGTATAACAACCGTACCTCAAAACTTCTGTCATCTTTACCTGAAAAATATCAGAACACGTTTGTTATTGAGCTTACCATTGAATATTAAACTCAACATGACATCAATACAGGTCAGGACAGGTCTGGTTGGGGTGCATGCACTGATACAGCGCGTTGTCACACCCACCACACAGTGAAACAGCTTGGGATCCTGGTTGGCAACCCCTCAAGCAGACACACCGTTCCGTTACATTTCCTGGAAATTATCTTCTATATGCCACAACCAGGTGTTACATGGGCATCCCCTTGGCCTAGTCCAGCCGCTTGATTCTTTAACAATGAGGATCCTGTAAGCCAGATAACCCTCAAGGAATCGTGCCACATGGCCGTAGTGCCATAACTGACGCTACCTCACAATGCAGGTAATGTGCATCATTTAGGACTCAATGAGCAACTGCTCATTCGGCACCAAACCAGTGGTACCCAAGGATTCTCCTAAGATACATAGTGCCAAAGGAGTCTAGTCTTCGTCTCAGGTCACTGGATAGCATCCATGTCTCGCAACCATATAGCACAACAGGAAGCACTAGAACTCTAAAGACTTGGACCTTCGTTCTTTTGCAAAGATATCTGGAGCACCACACACCCCTTTCCAGTGATCTCATGACTCCTCATGCTCTCCCAATCCATCTACTGACTTCATAGGAAGACTTTACCAGAGACATGAATGTCACTGCCGAGGTAAGTAAACCCCTCAATGAGGTTGACACTCTCTCCTCAGTCAGACACAGTGTTGACGGCTGTGCCAAAGATGTCCTTAAAGGCCTGGATCTTGTTTTTTATCCAGGACACTCACAAGCTCAGACACACAGACTTTTCGCTTAGTCTCTCAAGAGTCCCGATCAGAGTGTCCATTGACTCCATGAAAATCACAGCATTGTGGGCAAAATCAAGATCAATGAATCTGTCTTTACCAACAGATGCTTCTGACTGGATCCCACGACCCTGCCCAACACCCAGTCCATGCAAGCACTGAACAGAGTAGGGGCAAGAACACACCCCTCTTATGAACTTCAGAATCAACTGGGAACAATTAAGATGTTCTGCCTCCACTCTGAACAGCGCTCACAGTACCAGTGTACAGGCCAGCCATGATATCCAGCAACCCTGAGGAGTTCCTGTGAAGTCTCAAGATGTCCTACAGCACAGCTTGAACAACCGAATCAAACGCTTTATGAAAATCAACAAAGGCTACAAAGAAATTCTGCGGATATTTGCGTTTTACTCGATGAGAACCATCAGTGCCAGGATGCTGTTGATGGTAAACTTTTTAGGTATAAAACCAGACTGCTCCATTCGCTGGTAGTGAGCAGGTGATCACAGATCCTACTGAAGATAACCCTACCAAGGACCCTACCTGGCACAGAGAGCAGTGTTATCCCCCTGTAGTTGCCACAATCCAGGCAATCACCCTTCCCTTTCCTGCAGCCTTCCGTACCCTCAGCTGGTTCACCATCTGTGCAATCTCAGTGAGACTGTGTGGTTCACAGCTAATTGGGGGATCATCCTCAAGAACCGTGGACCCAGAGAAGCACCTCATTCTGTCCTAGCTTGAGGATCACCTTTAAATAGCTGTTCAAAGTAACCAGTCCAGCAGGTCACAACTGCAGGGTCATCCATAAGGACAGTTCCATCACCCACCCTGACTGCAACTCCCCGAGGAACAGATTCGGATGTACATAAAGCTGGGATTCCTCTGTAAGCAGGACATAGGTCAATAGACCATAGATGGTGTGTCACTTGCTCACAGACTCCTCTAACAAATGCCTACTTATCTGCTCTCAGAGCCCTTGCAGCTGTCTTTCCCAGTTCCTGGTAAAGACCAGAGTTGCCATCAAGCTGTACACTACGACTCATCTCGATGATATCCACGGTGCCCTGTAAGATGAAACATTTCCTCCTGGGAACACTGGTAACACCAACACAATCCTCAGCAACCTTCAGGGTCTTGTCATGGAAGGTCTCCCACATCAAATTAGGATTGGCACTCGCACCCAAGTCTGTAAGTTCCTCACACAAACTGTATACTCCTTAGAAACAGCCTGGACTTGGAGTCTGGCCAGGTCCTGCCTCATTCTCCTAGTAGGTGATAGCTTACTGGTCCTAAGCTGGATTTTCAGAGTAGCAACAACAAGCCTGTGGGCAGAATTCATAAACTGGGCACTTCTGTAGACCCTGCAATTTTCTAAGAGCCTTCAGCATCTGCCCACGAGGATGTGATTGATCTCCTTCACTACACCACCAGTATTGGAGTAGAAAGTCCAACGATGTGGCTCAGTGAGCTGGAACCAGGATCCAGCGATTCGCAGCCCCTGACCTTTTGCAAAGTCAAGGAACAATGAGCCACTTTCATCACAGTTGCCAGACCCATGGGGACCAACGCAACCCTTAAAGCCAGCCTTGTCAGAGCCAGTAGTCATGCTGAAGTTACCCATGACCAGAGGGGTGTCACCTCACAGGCACCCATCAACCACCAAGCGAAGTTGCATATAAAATGTCTCCCTCATCGAGACATCACTCACCGTGGTTGAAGCATACAGTGAGACAACAGACAAGCACCCAGGAAGTGCCTTAATCTCAGTCTCATAATACGTTCATTGAAAGGAGTGACACTGGAAACCATTGGAAGAAGCCGATCTGCTGCAGCAATGAGACAGCAAAACCCCTGCCCAAATTGCCATATTTACGTCTGGGTGATTGGCCCCACCTTTTCACCCTGATTACATTCAGCTTTGGCACGATTAATGCATACTTTGAATCAAACTGCAACACGCTCTGAGTAGCCGCTAACTGAATTTCAATACAATTTGGCCTTTATTTATGAGACGCGATCTATGGACATGAATTAAAATGGAATAACGCTCTTTTGTTGCATTTTAAACAGACACAAAAACCGTGTGCTGAAGTGAAAAGCAATCAATCATTTGGTTGATATGTTTTTAATTATGACACGATAAAACCGTACTAAAATTAAAAGTCCCACGAGTGTATGCATTTCTTTGCAATGCAGTTAACACATTGGAATGCATTTATTTTGGGCACCAATAATCTTCCATAAAAAAAACTGTCCCTTAATCCAGTGGTACGTGTGCAGATGGCCTCCTGGACTGCTTACCATGCCAGACGGAAGAGAAACAGGAGGGAGTGTATTTAGGTGTGTGAGGGAGGTGGGCACTCCCCCCAAAGATGGTTTCTGCCTTAGGCCTGACGCTGCTCTATTACTACTTTATAATGGAGAATCAGGATTTGGAAAACAAATGGATGGATGGATGTTGTAAATTGAATAATATTTACTGTGCATGGTTTAATTCTTGATTCAATAAAAAGGGTTATAATAGCACACTTTCTTTTAGAAATTCTGTGTCCACACAACTGTATGTCCATGAAGGCTGAGCAGTCAGGGAATGAGTCTTGAGAATGAGCAACAGGCCACATGAGAAGCACAAACCAGTAAGAGTGTGATTAGAGTATCAGTTTTCAAAAAGTGTACATTCTCACCTGTCCACACTGCAACACCAAGCCAGCATTTATAGACGTCTATGGCTCTGGAGAGCGTTTTCAAAAGTCTCCGTTTTCTGGGGTTAGAAGTCACAGAGTAGTGTGACCGAGAGAGAAAAATTTTACACTAATGACTGCGTTTTTCAACAAAAACATAGTAGTGTGGATTTAGCATATGAGCACAGATGCGCCGGCCGGCAGGGAGTTTGGGACTGAACCCCACCAACTGTTTGATCATACACAAAGTTATGATTTATGTACTTTCACTCCTTTGCCTCAAAATTAGCTCCTTTCTGAGAGTGCTGCACACACAGGTAAGTTACAAGCACCCATCCATTCAGCTTTATTTGCTTATCTTTTCTTATTCCATTTATTCCACTATTAACACTTAAGATAAAAAAGACCCCCGCAACAAACATATACATACACATACTGTATTAAAGCAGAGCAGTTTCTATTCACCATAACAATGTCAACTACCCCATAACAATGTTAACTATTGTATTAAATAAAACAGCAAACAAGACACGTTTATGAATCTTTTAAAAAAACAAAAACTTCCATAACAATTCTTACACACATCTACTGTACTGTACATCAACCCCATTCATACAGAGAGGACGATGGGGCGAACATGCTGCTGCCGCCCCACCCTGTTAACAACACTTTTCCTTAAAATTCGCGTTAAACTTTTTGCATTTCTTTCATTTTCTTTTATTGTATGCGTAGCTAATGAATGCAATCGATTCGAATTGCATTGATTTTGGATTTATTGTTATGGAGTTGGCCTTGACGCTGGATTCGCAGCCTTGGGGACACCTGAATCATTCTGTAATTCACTGGACGAGCCTCCTTGATCATAACGGATATGCTGAATTGCTGTCGACTCCTTCTGTAAGTGCTTCGAGTGGCAATGACTGAGAAGTGAGCTGATGTTTGCAGCCACCTTTCTGTCTAGCGGTTTTGGGGCGATCGCGCTTGTAATACCCAACGTTATATGTATGTGGTTCTGTGTCGGAACCTCCGAGTTCTGGTAGTCCATCTGCATCTTGTGGATTTTTTAATGCTTTGCTATCATCGCTCATCAGCGCCACTCCACCCCGCCCTGCCCGTCTCACCTTCTCCGCTGTCCTGCGGTTCATCTCTGCTTCTATGCTGAAATACTTATAAGCGCCTAGGGCTTGCGAAAGGCGCTATACAAATAAAATGTATTATTATTGGGGTTGGGAAAGGCGCTATACAAATAAAATTTATTATTATTAATAGTAAAAAGGTCAGTACCAAAAAGATTGAACTGTATTTGTCGCCGAGGGAGATTTGGCTTTTTACAGAAGCTAAATAAATAGATAAATAAAGATAGAGAGATAGATAAACGCATTTATTGGCTGAAGACACCAGAATAACTAAAAAGCAAGAAAACCTCTTGCTTGGTAATTACAGTCAAACTAAGGCAATATATTGGCGATGGAATAAAGAAGCTATATTTTTAATCAAAAAAGAAACAATATAAAGTAATTAGTAAACACAACGCATTGAAATATTTCTTTTGGTTTTTTCTTCCTCAACGGATCCGA
Source organism: Polypterus senegalus (assembly GCF_016835505.1). Lineage (NCBI taxonomy): Eukaryota > Metazoa > Chordata > Cladistia > Polypteriformes > Polypteridae > Polypterus > Polypterus senegalus. Next base: position 14,443 of record NW_024377347.1, read on the forward strand.
AACTAAACATCACGAGTATCTCACGCAGCCAGTAACGGTGACGTCACGACCTGCGCCTCAGTTGATTGGCCAGTTCCGACTAGATATACAGTATAGGATTGCGACATCAGAGCTTTATAAAAGCAGGCGACAGGTACGGCCTCATTAGCGGCGAAGTGCTCACTGGCGAAAGCTGCATGTAAGGCCTGGTTGACGGGTCAGCGTCCCGGACTGACTTTCGAGGGTAAGCTGCTGGGAAACTGATGAAGAAACACCTCCTACTACTTTTCAAGTACAGGGGATTAGTCAGAAAAGGGAAAAAGAGTAAAAGACGAAAATGGCCAAGTATATATTACGGAAGGCTGAACCCAAGGACGTCTCTGACATACTGCGACTCATAAAGGTAAGCGCTGTCCGTCTTTACATTGAGATCCTGGTAATGTTTTGTGGTGTAACTGACGAATGATTAAATCCAGCCAGTAAAGACTTTGCGAGTAAGGACTATTTAAAGACATATAACTGAAAGTTCAGAATACATATAGGAAAGCCTCCAGTTAGATATTACAGATTAAAAGTTGGAGGGAAGAATTTAAAACTTTGTATTGTGAATTAGCGATGCCGATTATCTGTACTGTCTTAGAGGAAGTGCCTTATCCAAAAAAACTGAAAGTGAATACGGAATCAAAAATGCCGTTCTGCTTATGCAAGGAGAATCGAGAGGTTTAGTAAATCCCGTGCTGTCCCCTGTCCTACCCCCTCCCGTTATTTCCGCCATAAATGAGTCAGAGGCAGAATGACGAACGAAGGTTTATTGCGCAACAGGACGCGATGGCCTCGAAATGCGAATGATTGTAGTTAATCACCGACATGTTTATCTTGTTTACCACGTTGCAACTCTGTCAGTATGTTTGTGTATTTTTCAGTGTCATGTTTTCCATCCATCCATTATCCAACCCGCTATATCCTAACTACAATGTCACGGGGGTCTGCCGGAGCCAATCCCAGCCAAAACGGGGCACAAGGCAGGGAACAAACCGCAGGTGTCATGATTTGGCTTAATAACCTATTTGTTGTTCTTTTAGGAACTTGCTAAATATGAAGAAATGGAAGATCAAGTGATCTTGACTGAAAAGGTACATTTTTCAATATTCTATTGTGTTAAATTAACATTTTGGACCCAGTCACATTATTTACTTTACTTTTCAATGTAAATTTAGCATTTATGTGGGTGTATTAAAAAAAAAAAAAAGTCCTCTTTAAAACTGATATTTTTGCACTTTTGTCTTCGTGGTTAACCAGTAGGTGGTAAAAAAAGGCCTAGCCAGATGTGTGCTTTTTAGGGAACAATTGAGACTTCTGTCTCAAATTTGGAAGAAGTAACATTTCAGTAGATTTAATATACTGCTAGTTTTGATTTTAAACATAAATCTTGTTAAAAAATGAGAAAATGAATTGTGATTAAACAGCCCCACTAAAATGAACATTTTAAAGCCTGTACTTGAAAGCTACATTAACGGCAGTGTGGGTAACTGCTACTGTATTTTGACATGGCAAACATACTTTGGAGTGTTTCTAAAAGCAGCTGTTTTAATTAATGTAAATTAAATGGCCCAGTTTAGATCTTCCATGATCCTGAACTGGATTAACTTAACAATTAAATCCATTTCTTTAGCACTTTTCTGACCTACTCAAAGCACTTTACATAGACATAACCATTTCAACCTCTCCCAATGTACAGCATCCAGATGGATGATGTGATGGCAGCCGTTCTTGTTCACCACATTTTAGCTATTAGGTGATAAACAAATGAGAGAGACACATTAGCCAGTTCGGAGCTGGGGATGATTAGGGGGACAGAATGTAGTAGGCTGCCGTGGGCAATTTAGTCCGAAAATTGAGAAACACCCTACTCCTTTTGAATGATGCCCAGCGATCTGTTGTGACCACACAAATCGGGACCTCTGTTTGTAGGTCTCGTCCTAAGGATTAAGCAGGGTTTGAAAAAGTTATTTTAATTTTCATTTCAGAAGTATAAGTACCTGCATTCTTTTTGTTGCAGAACTACTAGAAGATGGATTTGGTGACCACCCTTTCTACCACTGCATTGTTGCTGAAGTGCCAAAGGAGCCTCAGTCCATTGAGGGTAATCCTATTTTTTCATTACTAGGCTATCAATATATAAAAGTATAGAGCATATAACAATTGTAAAAAATCTTTCTACATTAAAAGTAAATGTTAAAAGTTTATATATTACAACAAAGTACTTAAGATGTATCTTGTCTACTGTGGATGTGAAGTGTAAAGTATAGGGCGAGAGCATGCTACTATATTTACCCTACTTTTGTTGCATTCTGTATTGATGTTGAAATGTATTCTCTCAATTTATCCCCAATCTTCAGGTTACAGTCTCTAGCTTTGCCATGTACAAGGCCCTTGGCATGTACATGGGTGGGCGGGGAGGTAACTGAAAGATCCATTACTCAGTAACATTCCTAAGAGGTAAGGTCCGATGTGCCATGACCCATTGCCTGAAACTGTACACGGTAGATCAGAACTTTACTGGTTAGCAACAGACTCTCCGCGCACCTTAACAAGGTGATAAAGAAGTATTCTTTTCTGCATTTAAAAAAAAAATTGTGTAAACTGACAAAAAAGTGACATTGGCTTTCCCCAGTGATTCCAGATTTGAAGATTACTTCTTGCAAAGGGTGTTTGTTTTACTACCCTCACCTGTTTAAACTTCAATCCTGTCCTTGGCCAGAGAGGATTACTGCTCTAGTCTGGGTGCAGTCAATTCGGTGCTCATCTTGAAAAGGAACGCTGAAGCTTATGTCTGTAGGAGTGCTGTCTGTCATATTGATGTATGTGAGATAACTTTGTAGAAGGTTTTGACCTACCGTGTAAATTGTGTGGCTTTTGTTATTCCTGTCTACTGTTAACTTCAAAACAGGGTTTGTAAATGTTGAGAAGGGTAAAGATTCTGACCTTGAAAACCAAGTTGTTAGCGTCTCTGTGCACAGTCTTTGTTTTATAGTAATGTATTTTTCTGACGGAAACCTGTCCTCGACTTTACTGATTTGTAAGGTTTCTTCCTCTTGGTGGTTGTAGTATGTTTTTTTTTTATGATAATTACAGATTGAACTTGATAACACTTCAATACACTGATAATTTAATCATTTGCTTTTTTCCTTGTAGGGTACACTGTCGTTGGCTTTGCAATGTACTATTTCACATATGATCCTTGGATTGGAAAACTCCTGTATCTGGAAGACTTCTATGTCATGAAGGAATACAGAGGTATATTAGTCCTTGAATTTTTGAATGAAATTTCTTATCCTTGTAAATCTTTCATTCTTTTTTAAACATGGGTTAACGTTTTGCACGTCATCTATTGCAGGTTATGGAATAGGTTCAGAAATCTTCAAGAAGTTGAGCCACGTAAGTAAAGCTCATACAGACTTAAGATAAATGCACAGAGGACAAAATGTTCAATGTCTGTACCTACTTATGTATTTATTTATTTTTAACAGACTGCAGTAAAAACTCGGTGCAGTGGTATGCACTTCATAGTTGCAGAATGGAACACTCCATCCATCGAGTTCTACAAGCGGCGCGGTGCTTCGGACTTGTCATCGCAGGAAGGATGGCGCCTTTTTGAGATTGACAAGGAATTCTTAGTGAAAATGTCAAAAGAGTAAAAGTGCATATCATGGGAATGCAGATTTTGAAATATTTTATCCTCATAATGAACATGTGTTCAAAGATCATTCTTGCTTAGTATACTGTAAAAGTGGTGCTTTTAATTAGATGATCTTAAACGTTTCTGCTTAATTATGTATTTTGTAATTTCATGTAAATGTGTAATATTTCTATTTATATTAAACCTTGAAAGTTACTTTCAAGTGTTTTTTTTTAATATTCCTTAATGTGAAGTGTAAAAGATGCACATGATTGGCCCCAAAGGTTAATTCCCATCTTGGTAATAATCAAAATACAAAAGCTCGAAAGACTTTATTAGCTAGCACTACAGTTTAGTTGTTCATTCTTTTGGACATTAGAGTCTAGTGCTTCTTACTGTCCCCGTGTTCTTGCTAAACTTATTTTAAAGTAACAGTCTCAATGCACTGTTCTAATTCCCTTCATAATTTTAAATACCTCTTAATCATCTTCTGCTTAAACTGTAAAGGCTCAGCTCTGTTAATCTTTTCACATAATTCATTCCCTTTAGCCCTGAAATCGGCCTAGTTGCTTTTCATCATCAGACACCATGTAACAGTCAACCTGAGTGGTCAAGAAGGAGTGCAGCATCTCACAAGGGTCTCCATATACAGGGTGGTTCAGATCTAATTATGCAGATCTAGATCGTCTGGATGACTTTGATTTATGCGGGGACAATTCCAGTTCAGCGCAAAGACGATTCTACATGTCGTCAGTTCGCACACTTATCGATGATCCAGGATTTTTTTGGGTGGTTTTCTATGTAATAAACTGAAGTTATGGCGTAATGAAAATTGCATAATTAGATCCGGACCACCCTATATACAGGGGCAGACCCACCAACTACTCCATAGACAGTATCAACAATTTGAAGTAAACACATGCTGCTATAGAGCAGCTATTGGAGGGTGTGGAAGAATAATTTTATGGTAACAGCATTTAGACATTAGCTGAAGAGTAATAAGTGACACAGATGGACAGGCTTTTCTCCTGCCTGATTACTGACTTGTCCTGTTAGAGGATATGTTTCTTTCCTTCATCAAGATGTTGATTTCTACCACAAGTGGTCTGAAGAGAGGAGTGACATGTGCCACCTCGGCTGGTAATGCGCACACTAAAGACTATCTCAAATGGCATAAAAAATGAGAACAACAACTGGTTGAATCTTGTGGTAAGTCATAATTATTGACATGTAAAGTAAGACAGCAAAAGATGTCAGTAATACCACAAGCAGACTGCATTGGAACTAGGACTGAAACCAAGAAATACAGTGAGAGGAGATCAAAACTGAGCACTTTGACCTCATCTACCAGCAGTTGAGTTCAATGTTAAAGACTTCATGTGGCTAAAAGGACCAAATCCCCACTGTAAGAGTATACTGTAAATATTGTATATTATAAGAGTCTTTCAAGTTACAGGGCTGTTTAACTTTTTTGGGGGCTAAGAACAGGGGCAGGAGGATGCAGGAAGAAAATGAACAGAACGTGCATTAAAAACCAGAACAAAACTGCACACTTTAAAATTCCCTTTATGGGATGCCACTTACTTTAAAATTCCCTTTATGGGATGCCAGTCTGTGTCCAGGCTTGAATACTGTCGATGGCTTGCAGTTGTCTTTCAATTTTAAACCACAACGCTGGTAGTTCAGCTCTCACCTCCTCCTCACTCTGTGACCCCAAGCACAGCACTTCTTCTTGTCCTCCATGATGGCACTCGCTACAGAAGATGCTACACAGTGGTGGCTCACTCCAGCTGAAAACAGCCAAGACTTTAGTAATACTGTCTTTGCCCCAAACATTATGGAGGCTACCGTAGAAGTGACCATTACTTTTCATTTTGTCACCCAGGTACTTGTTGGTTATGACGTTCTCACAAGGCCCATGGCCATTACGGACTCTCGTATCGCAAACCCCTAACATCCTTGTAACAGTGCAAGTAGTATAAAGCTTGACCAGCACCCTTAAATCAAGGTGACGGACAGACAGGGTTGGCAGATTTGTCAGGCACTTTACAGCCCATTTATACTCACAGTCCCACCCAATCCCACATATTATAGCCCAATATTGATTCGTCCATTTCAAGCAAGCAAACTGCCACCTCAATACACCTTCCTACTGCTTAGTTAAAAATTTTGCTACTCTGATTGGTCAATTGGTCCTTAATTTGCATGTGTGGGTGGGTCCACAGAGTTATATTTGGAGAGTATTTTTTCTGAATGGCTAAGTCAGGGGGAACAACTCAAAGAGCAAAGCCTTTAAATGGATTTCTTTAAATGAACAGTAAAGTAAAAATATTGGAGCTCATTTGGGTACGCGTGCTGCCTTTTTACTTCTTTTCTGATTAACCAACATAGTGAAGTGTCCGAATGGATTGGCAAAGAAAAAGAAAAAAGGTTACTGTATATCCACGTTGAACATGAAATAAAGTAAGAGACCCAACATTTCCTTCATCAGGAGTGTCACCCAGACGTTGGGTCTTTTGTTTACTTTCTTATTCAGCGTGGATGTCAACTTTTAACTTACTTTCCTTATCAAAAAGAAATGACACCTCTAAGAACCCATTCCTTTAAAAATATTCATAAATGTTTCTAATAGTTTATTATAAACATTGCAGTCAAATAAGGATGAATTACTTACCAGCTACGCCCCAGGCTTTAACCTTCGTATTATCTCAAAGAACAGAAGCAATCAAAATGAGTCACACCCAAGCCATTTTTTTTTTTACGCATCACAGATTTAAGAAATAGCCCAACTGGGTGTGAAACCTCCCCAGCCTGGAAACTATGCGTAAAGATCCAGCTATGAAAAATGCACAGCATGACCTCTGCCCACAGCATTTCACAACATGCTACTGTGTTAAGATGCTTGACTTAATAAGATTGCTTCATTTAATCTGTCACTGTACTGGGGCAGCACCAGTATAGGCCCCCACTCACTATCCTTATTGGCCTTCCATATAGCTTAGGTTTTTACATTTGTTTCCACTCAAATAAAACTTTGTGTGTACTGTATGCATGCATTTTAATACACATCTCCCCCAATTAAAATATCAGTTGATTACAAATTTGCACAACATCACCAGTGTTAACTGCATCACTCCAAAAATTAAAAAGTATTTGGAAGCCACATACATGGGTGGTGATTAAACAGCATGCATCTGCATAACAAAGGTTTTAAATCAGGAGCATCTTTCAATACCTGAAATAGTTTTTTCTACTTCTAATGTTTATCATTTTTCCTTTTATGTTTACAAAAAGTGTCAGACATTTACACAAATATACTTTACGTACTCCGATCTCTTTCTGTTCTTGTTTGTGACACCCATTTGCGCTTTACTTTTTCCAGACAGGCTGTTTTATCAACTGTAATTGGTCGATTCCCACCGTAATGCCCAAATTTATCAATAATTGGGTAGCAGCAGCTGTGAATTGCAGGTCACTGGTTGAACGAACTTTAACTATCTGTGCCATTGACACTAGTGGCCCTTCACAACCCACAATGAGGTCTGGGTAACCACTGTTATCTTCTTCAGTGGGGTTGTTCCATGACAGACCACCACATCTCAGATTTTGATTGAAATTGTTGAAATTGATTATTTCACATGTCAAAGTCACTGGTGTAAATAACAATTTCAAGATATGGTGGGTGGGGAGATGGTGAAAATTATGGAAATAATATATACAGTTGCGTGAAAAAATAGCAGTACAACAACGTGATGAACCACTGTTATGAGTAGTAGTGATATTTCAGTGCAACAAATAATTTACATGTAGATGCAATAGTTTAATAGAAAAACCAACAGATCCAACTGTCATGACACACACACTGCTCGTTCTGAGTAATTGGCCCATTGATTGAAAATAAAATCAGTGTGGAGTTTAATTAGAGAATGCATTCATTCTGTGAAAGTACAGGAGTCATTAATTGTCCTTTGTTAAGGAAAAAGGGAAGCAAATGTTTCACACATTGTTGTAAAATATATTTCCTTCTGAATTGCGAAGTAAAATGGACCATTCCAAACATTGTTTGGAGGAATAACGTAAGTTGATTAAAGAAGGGATAAAAACATACAGAATTGCAGCAAATGATAGGATGCTCGGCTAAAATTATCTCAAATGCTTTAAAATGGCAACAAAAACCTGAAACACACTGAAGAAAACGAGCAACTACTGTTAAAATGGATTGAAGAATAGTCAGAATGGCAAACATTCAGCCAGAAAGATCAAAGGTGATCGAAAATTACCTGTAAATACTGTTACAGTCAGAAGACTTTTGATCAAAGCTATCAGCAAGAAGCCCTCATAAAGCACCACTGTTGAAAGAACAGCATGTACAGAATCGGTTAAAGGTTTGCCAAGGAACACATTGACTGGCCAAAAAAGAAATGGTATAACATTCTGTGGACTGATGAGAGTAAAATTATTCTTTTCTGGTCTACTGGTCATCAACAGTACATCAGATGACCACCGGGTACTGAATTCAAGCCACAGTGCACTGTGAAGACAGTAAAGCATGGTGGGGCAAAAATCATGGTATGGCAATGTTTTTCATACTACCATGTAGATTGTTCATCTTGGGCTGAAATACCTGTTTATAGATGCCAGAAGTTGGCTGACTCGATGCAATACAGATGTGCAGCAGTTATCAAAAACAATGGTTCTTCTTCTTCTTTTGGCTGCTCCTGTTAGGAGTTGCCACAGTGGACCATCTTCTTCCATATCTTCCTGTCCTCTACATCTTGCTCTGTCACACCCACCACCTGCATGTCCTCTTTCACCACATCCATGAACCTTCTCTTAGGCCTTCGTCTTTTCCTTTTGCCTGGCAGCTCTACCTTATGATCCTTTTCCCAATATACCCAGCATCTCTCCTATGCACATGTCCAAACCAGCACAATCTTGCCTCTCTGACTTTGTCTCCCAACCATACAACCTTAGCTGACCCTCTAATGTACTCGTTCTAATCCTATCCATCCTCATCACCGCCAATGCAAATCTTAGCATCTTTAACTCTGCCACCCCCAGCTCTGTCTCCTGCTTTCTGGTCAGTGCCACCATCACCAACCCATATAAGATAGCTGGTCTCACTAGCGTCTTGTAGACTTTCCCTTTTACTCTTACTGATAACCGTCTGTCACAAATCACCCCTGACAATCTTCTCCACCCATTCCACCCTGCCTGCACTCTCTTTTTCACTTCTCTTCCACACTCCCCGTTACTCTGTACTGTTGATCCCAAGTATTTAAACTCATCCACGTTCACCAACTCTACTCCCTGCATCCTCTCCACTCCTCTAACTTTATGAATTGAATGTGTAGTGCTTCCACTACATTTGAAATATGGAAATAAATGCTATTAAAAAATATTTCCATTTATTCACATTCTTGAACTCAACTGTTTACAGAATAATGGGTAGAATAACTGAAATAACAGAATAAGACCACAGCCAATATAATGTTATTTTAGACGTCTGTGAGAATACATACTACACTCTTAAAAATAATGGCTTTTTAATAGCATTTTATGCTTCTTTATGGTAGCACCATTATTTGACAAAGCACCATTTCATTCTAGGAAGGGTACTTTGCACATAAATATGGTTCTTTGTGCATCCAGCAGGGGGCGCATGCTCCCTGGGAAGAGGTTCATTAAAATTGCCGTCTTTACAAAATCCATATATAATCTATTATAATAAAAAACTTGGGCCGAGATGTGATCTTCTTGGGAAAGACACTTTAACGTCCCATGAGACAAAAGGACAGCTGCTGTACAGGCTTTTAAATGATCGACACGCTGAGCGACAAGCAGAACACGCAGCTCGGCAGCAGCAAGCCAGCAGCTGATCTGTACACATCTCCTTAACGTTTTTCAGCCCAAATCCCCCAACCCCCTTCACAACTTGAGCGGCAGAGACACGAAGTGGCTGGCAAGTAGTGCAGGGAAATGGGGGGCAAACCGATATATATATATTGTCACACATGAGCGCATAGGGAGCAGTTTAAGGACCCGAGGCGACCGCACAAGTCGTGCCAGGGTACAACAGCAGCGTACTAACCTTTCTCTTCTTATTTTCTCAGGAAGAATGAGGCGCCGCCACTGTAATACTGCCCGGACGACCCAAAAAGCCGCAACACTTCCAGGTTCCTTTCTTCGCTCTGGTCCCCTTATGATGATGTCAAGCACTCATTCAGCACCACGATTTTCCCAGCATCCCACTGTTTCATTTCCAGACCATCCACATAAATTGTCCGTTCTCCCATCCTTCTATGTCTTTTTGAGCTTGTAAGAAACAAATTGACCTGAGCCTTTTGTTAAGAGTATACGGGGCTAAAAACCCCAAACCTTCATGCTGTGTTTGTCTTTCTTCTAAAAAAAAAAAAATTATATATATATACACACACACACACTAGCAAAATACCCAGCGCTTCACAGTGGCGAAGTACTGCCTTAAAATTTTTATTAAGAAGAAAGTTAAAAAATTAAACCTTTTTAAACTGAGGGAAAATATACCAATAATTATTTGTTAAGGATCTCTTTGTATACCACATTGAGAGTTCGGCCCTCTGGTTAATATGACCAAGCTGTTCGCTGAGCTTACTCTTGAGCATGCAACGTACAGTTGGCCATGTGAACAGTAACCTTGTTTCAAATCTCACAGCTTGGATTGCTTCTGTCATAATCGGTTTGAGTTTCATGGTTTATTTCAATTACGACAGTATTTGTAGGACTTGTGTTGAAGAGACATTCGGCATCTGTCAAGCGTTGTAAGTATACAGCCGGTTTCATTGATAACTTTACATCCAGCTATTGAGAGTTTAAACATTCATAAACATCAAAGTGTCCACTACTCAAATCATCACCTGTCAATCTAAGATGTGTAAGAGGCACTGGCGGTTGTCAAAAGGTGTAAAATATTTGGCCATTTCGGTACACTTGAAAGCAACAACCGAACAATTCACCGCAGCCATCAACTCACATGCAGATGCATAGGTGAAGGGCTTAAGCATTTCACTCTTCTAGTGCTCCTGTGTAGAATAATTATTTCCTGTACTGTCATTAGTCCACACCTTGAACCTGTCCCAGTCATTCAATTCATAAGACACAATGTTCACCTCGATAGACATGTTAATGGGGCTACGGTTGGAATGATAAAGGAAATGGTACCTGAACAATGTAAAGTAAGTCTAAAATGCCTACACAATAACTATAATCGTAATAAATGAACAATAAAACAGCGTAGAAGCAGGGGATTAAATAAAAAGGCTGTAGTTATCAGCAGGGAGACGTGAATCCCGTGGTGAAGCAAGGAAGGGAATGTAGAGACTGGAGCGACGGACGGCCTTATATAGGCAGGCAGCCAACAACGTGGGAGGCGTTGGGATGGGGACCCAACGCCGCCGCGCATGGTGACCGAGCTGCAGGCTATGGACGTATATATGCACGTAAGTAGGATTCAGTTAGCGTTGGGAACCCGCTGCACAAATTTCTTTAAGATGGGCCCATAAGTAACAAAGACCGCTGAAAAGCTCAATATGGCGCCAACAGTGGCATCATACCACCAAATAAGTACCAAATTTCAGCCTTCTACCTACACGGAAGTTGGAGAATTAGTGACGCTTGGAAAGTTCAATATGGCTGACAGTGGCATCATACCACTGAAATAAGTATGTACATCTGTTTTGGTTAGCACAGGGAAGCCACCTACCAAATTTCGTGAAGATGGGGCCATAAATAAGAAAGTTCAACATGGCAAACGTTGTCAATCGTTATGACCGTTACACGTAGAATTATGAAATGAAACCTGCTTAACTTTTGTAAGTAAGCTGTAAGGAATGAGCCTGCCAAATGTCAGCCTTCTAGCTACACAGGAAGTT
>NW_024377348.1:0-25000 GCF_016835505.1 Polypterus senegalus
GTATCAGGAGTATCTTAACAATGGTACAGGCTACTAAAAACAGAAAAATAAACAAATAAATAAAAACACATAAAAACTGTTAAAGGGGCTCATGCTGTGACGCTGAGAATTTAGAAGCCAAAGCAATGACCAGCTATTCTCAAGTTTACCACTGGGAGGCAGGCGTGTGTCACTAAGGTAATGCTGTAGTCGGAAACTGAAAAGCCTCACTGCAGTCTTACTGGCACAGATTACAGTGTTTCTCCGGGGGCCTAAACGTTTAGGAAGACATTTTATAACTACTTGATATCTGGGCTACACCATTAACGTAATTAAAAGTGATATTATTTCCTAGTTTTCGTGAAATTGCCGATACACTTACAAGCAAAGTGTACAGTCAGGCAGATACTTAATAATTTTGTCTAATTATAATAATAATAGATGATCACGGAATATTCAAAAAGCCTGGGTGAAATGCCAGCAAGTCCTGTTTGATAGATAGATAGATAGATAGATAGATAGATAGATAGATAGATAGATAGATAGATAGATAGATAGATAGATAGATAGATAGATAGATAGATCGCACTTTGCAAGTATATTTTCTCCCAATATTGGTGCTTGTTTCTTCTCACTGTCAAAATACGTGAACTCTAGTGTGACAGGTGACCCTGAGTTGCCACTGTGTGAAACGTCTCACCATGTAAAGAGTGCCTTGGCATAGTAAACACCTTCACAAGGCACTTTATGAATGCTTACTTTTTTCATTATAATTTTAACAGTAGCAGATCCAGGAGAATGACTGCTGAAAATATGGTCTTGAAGTCATCTATAAAAAAGGTAGCGATTCCTATAAAAAGAAATCGGAAAATATCTGGATGATTCCAAAATTTGACAAGTAGAATACATAAAGTAAATGGACTTATATTGAATAATAATAACAATTGTTCATACTGTATGTGGCTCCTTGTGATCGCGAGATTACTCAGTTCAACTAATGGATGGATTAATGGAAAAATACATGCATTGAAATATATAATAATAGTAATCATAATAATAATACTTCCAGAGTGCTGTACACATATTCAGTAATAAAATGTAATAACTTTTTGTTCTTGTAATCCTTGTGTGTGTTTGAGGGGAATAACTTTTGTTGTTTGTTATAATATTTTTTGAGCTTCAATAAAAGCTAAATTTCCCTGTTGGCGCAAATAAAGTTCTATCTATCTATCTATCTATCTATCTATCTATCTATCTATCTATCTATCTATCTATCTATCTATCTATCTATCTATCTATCTATTATGTGGTACCTTTCTTATTTATCTAAAAATCATTGTCCTAAAGAGGTTCTTCAGAGCAATGCCATAGGAGAAGCCATTCTGTTTCAATAAAGAACCATCCACAGTAAAGTTCCAGAAAGAAGCCTTATTTGTTTAGATTCATAACAGGTTCCATCATAACCCAAGAATAGATGATAACAGGTTTGTGAAATTCCTGTTCCTGATTTTAACAGGACTCTTGCTGTACTCAATGACCCGGGCTAAGTTCAGGTGTTCTTGATCTCTTAGTATCCTGCTAGGAAGCCATTAAACATTTATATTTTGTCCACATAACATTTTCTAAGCCCAAAAAGTCAATTTCATATGCAAAGCACTCTTTCCAGAATGAATGGTTCTTTATCAAGTGCTGACTCTATGTGGAACCATACAACCCGGTAAAGTGCCATTAAAGAACCATCATTTTTAAGACTGTAATTGGGATTTTTACATCAGCAGTGAGCCCAAATGCACAGACCAGCAGGTTTCAGTGATGCTAATGCAATTACAAAGGTTCCTCTAATAACCAATTAGCATTTATACCTGACTTATCAAGGATAAGCTAAGGGAGCTGACTATTTGGATACTGAAGCAAAGGCTGGTGAAAATGGAGCTTTGCAGTCATATGTGACTAATAAATTAAAAATCAGGCATTTCAAGCATAATAGATAATAGAAATTAGCAGCACTAGTAATGTCTTGTTTATACTTTAAAATACATTTTATTGTATCTTGATATTTTAAAAAGGTTTCCATTTCTTTCAAAACACTGAAATTTCTGGGTGATTCAAGACATTTGACTGGCAGAGTGCATCCGTTCACCTTGACTACCCTTGGTCTTAGCCCATAGCGGGCCACATTCAGAGCAAAAGACCATATTTAAGCTTCCTGACCTTTCCATACAGTACTTTTTCCTAAAAGTGGTACATATTAGACAAGATTAATTTTAAGCTTCATTATATTTTCTTAATTTATTTCTACTAACAGAAATCACCAAAGTTATCACTGCCGGCCCTGGTGCTAAAAAACAAATATTTAAAATAATATTTTGAATATGAATGTAACTGTTTGCACAGAAGCAGCCTCTCCATGCACTAGCCATATACATTACATTCATTTTGCAGATCCGTTAATCCAATTCAGGGCTACATGGGGCAGAAACCCATCCTGGAATCATCAAGAGCACTGCAGGAACCGACACACCATCAGTCCATTACAGGATACACTCTGGGTCACACTCGCCCTCACTCGTACAGGCCTCATTATGTGTTGCCAGATTGGTATGGAGAGTAAAGCTAGAGGACCTGAAGAAAATCAGTTGAAGACAATGCAGAACATGGAAACTCCAACCCAGACAGTGTCGGGGTCCATCAATTGCTGTGGCTAAAATAGTAATGAAAAATCAGTCAGCATTTATAAAGTGCATTAGCAAGGTGTTCCCTATGCCAAGGCACTATCTACATGATGAGAGATTTCACATTGTGGCAGCTCTGGATCACTTTCTACATTAGAGTTCATGCATTTGGACAGTGAGAAGAAATGAGCAGCCATCAATATTGGGAGAAAACATATCTGCAAAAGGAGATCTATCTATCTATCTATCTATCTATCTATCTATCTATCTATCTATCTATCTATCTATCTATCTATCTATCTATCTATCTATCTATCTGAGCCACATTTATACTTGCTAAGCATATTGAACAGGCTCAGTTCTTTTTTCGAAAGTTTACTCCAGAAGCAAAAAAGACAGAAACCCGCCTTGTGACGGGAAATGAACAAGTTAGTCAGCATATATTAGCTGAGAACAAGGACTGCGGCAGAATGGGTCAGCAATCAACACCTCTAACAGAACGTTTCAGCATCTTGCCGCCAGAGGGCAATAGAGATGGCGATTTCGTGCCGCACCCGCTCGCCTGTGTTTTAAGTCACACTCGACGGGCAGTGTCACGGGTTGTGTAAGGGTGCGATAAGCATGTCACAAGGTCCATTTACAGGACAGAACGAGACGCTCTGGCTTCTCGTGACATGACCGTACTGACAGATTGAGGACATGGTACGACTAGGCGTTATACAGTGCAAGATACACTTGTGATCAAAATACATAACACAATCATAGATAGATAGATAGATAGATAGATAGATAGATAGATAGATAGATAGATAGATAATTTACACTCTCATTTAATTGGGGGTGAGAGAGTTACCCGGTGTTTATTTTTAACTTGCACTGATTTCTTTCTCTCTATCTCTCTCTCTCTCTCTCCCTCTCTCTCTCTTTCTCTCACGCAGGTTGTTCCGGAAGACTCGAACTGAGTCAAACGCGACGAAAAAAGGGAATTTCTCGTTCAGGAACAAAAAAAAAATCCCCCACGTGGGATGAGTTGCGATTACGTTCTAGTTTCTTCCAATCCAATCAAATTAAACAACGGGGGAGGATGGCTCGCAGACAGTAGCCAATGATCTTGCAGCGGAGGCTGTAGGTTACGCCCCATTCTATGAGGCTTTATAATACCTACGCGCTGTTATCTCCTCATTAAAAGTGTCTGTACGTCGTGACGAGCTTTGTGGATTTACTAACTTTTGCAAGAGAACAGATCGGCTTGGGTTTTGTACCGCACAAGGATAAGCCTGCGCTCATTTTTTCTGTGGATCTTGCATCTCCGTTTCCGCAACCGCTGTGGATTATAACTCGTACAACATGACTTTGGAGGAGACGGTGTGTAGCAGCAGCACCGAGAAGAAGTGAGTTGAATATTTTATACTTTTCGTCAGTGTCTGTGTGCAGCATCGTGTGTCTGTTACTGTTCTTATGCATCTTTATGAGCGCGTGTCTTCGCTTAGACTTTGAAAGTCTGACATGAGTGGGTACCTGACATTGCGTGTTTATGTCGGTGTATGCGCCGGCTCATCCGATATATGCACGCCGGTGTATGTGTGTGTGACAGTTTCGGCATGTCAGATAACGTGTAGTACGCATATATGATAGTTGCTGGCGCGACAGTGGCTCACTTGATTACTCGTTTTGTCGCCCTGTAGGATGGAGAGCGTGAAACAGGCTCTGGAGGAACTGCTGGTGGCGGCTCAGAGGCAGAGCTGTCTGACCGCGGGAGTCTTCGAATCTGCCAAACTCATGAATGTGTAAGTACGCGTGTCCACGCAATTGCTTTCATTAGCACATTAATCTTGTACTCTTTGGTTTCTGTCTGCCGCACGCATCCATTCATGCACTCTGCTTAAACTATGCGGATATAGCGCTTTGCATGAGTACCATGGCACAACTTTGCAAACTGCTATAGCTCTGCTGGTTTTCTTATGCCTGCTACACCTTTAGTAATGCCTAGAAGTCTTGTTACCCATCCCCGTGCACTCGCGACTAACGCTTCTCTCCTTTCATACAGTGACTCGGACAGCATAGTCCTCTGCATCCTAGCAACTGACGAGGAGGACGAGGATGACATCGCCTTACAGATCCACTTCACCCTGATCCAGGCCTTCTGTTGTGACAACGGTATCAACATTGTACGTGTGTCCGGCATGCAGAGGTTGGCCGAGGTGCTGGGCGAAGCTGGCGTGGAAAACAACGCGAATGAAGCTCGGGACTTGCATTGCCTGCTGGTCACGGTGAGTGTGGGATGGTGTATGTATCTGACAGATGGTGGAGTGAAATGTGTGTACAAGGGACCTGTTAATGAACAATAGAATTGGGCAAGGTTGGGCTTGAAGTCATTGCCAGTTACTGGATGTTACTGGAAAAACATGAAGAAGGAGACCGGAAAGATTTTGCAAACCTCACGCCCCTGGGGTTTCTGTTGTTTTACATGTATTGTTGAGAAAGCTTTGCTTAAAGGGGCGTGGGGCTGGTGGTTGGGGGTGTTGTGGAGGCATCGAGTGGTTCTTCTGGCTTTAATTTTGCACAATGTGCGTCTTGAGAGTTTGTACTGTAAGCAGAAACTCCCTCCCACGTGCCTAGGCGCTGCTTTTACGCACGCTGTAAGGGGGCGAGGCACTCGCTTCACACCCACGACATCATTAACCCGTTGTCTTCTCTTTTTTTTCTACTTAGAATCCGCACACGAACGCTTGGAAAAACTCCGCCTTAGAAAAAGTGGGAAGCTACTGCGAAGAAAGCCGCAGCCGGAACCTGTGGGTGCCTTGTGTCTCACTTCAGGAGCGCTGAACGCCACCAAATCTCCCTTCTGCGCCCAGAAATGCTTGTGGAAGGGGAGTTGGTTAGCGATGCATGTTGAAATCGGAGGAAGAAAAAAGAGGAGCTGGGAAAGCATTTGCACAAAAGAACAGAGGAGGTTTTGCTTCTTTGGTTGTGCAACATGAACACAGCGGCCGGACGTCCTGGCAGAGAGAGAGAGAGACGGAGAGAGGAACCAGGATAAAGCTCTCGAGGTGCGGAGAGGAGGGCCTGTTCTCCACCCTCCCTCCCAAAACATCATCTTCATCACCATGCGTGCACAGAGGCAGGATAGACTGGCAAGGGCCAGCTGTGGCTGTGGGGCCCAGCGGAATATTATTACACATAACTGGGAATGTGTCAGTTTAAGTTTTTTTTTTAACTGCGGACTCGTATGGGACGTCCCGTCAACAATAATCCCCGGGTCACGCATGAACCTGACAGAAAGCTGCAAGAGCCGGAGGAGCACTTGATTACACGTCATTGTTTTTTTTTTTAAAAGTTGTGTAACATGTCTTATATGTATCCAATAAAGTGCTATTGTATGGATTCTGTGGTCTTTGATTTTTAATTCATATTTAATGCTGTGTATCTGAAGTGGAAGCTATAGTATAAAAAGCATGGGCTAATGTTAATATATTTGGTTTTGTGTCCACTTGTCTGCAGTGAATGAGAGAGAGAGAGTGGCGCCCAATCTATTTTAAAAGTAGGGGAGTGGGGGTGTAACGTCTTACTGCTAATTGAGAATAAAGGCTTACACACAACGCTAGACCATGGGGGGGTGGGGTCTGGCGACTGGAAGTTCGGCGCCTCTGGATCTGTTTCGGTAGCCCCCACCCGCAGCCCGCACTGCCTTTAACGACTTGGAAAATTGGTAAGGGAGACCACATCTCATACTGTCGTCCCCTTGTAAGGGGAAAAAAATACGTGTTCTGTTTCTCAGCGCAGCGGCTGAGTTGGCAGTTTTGCAGAGGTGGGTACTGGCAGTTCTGGGAGTGTCCTGCTCTCAAATGCCAGCAGCTGCACAGGGGAGTCCTCCAGTACAGTTGTTCTTGAGTGGCATTATTTTTCATTTTCTACAGTTTTACAAAAATATGTGTTTTTCTATGTTATGCATTCCCAGTAAATCACCTAAAAGAAGAAGTGGCACGAAGACACGCGAGCTAACTCAATTAACACCTGCAGGGGGCGGGGCGTAGGGTAGGCGGTGACATCGCGGTGCTTTAGCACGTCTATTCCTGCAAATGACTATTTCAACAGGGAGTAAATGAGATGATTTCTTCATCACTACTGAAAAGACAACAGGAGGTGGATAATGCATCATCACGGAAGTGGGTTACCTACTACCGCCTTCATTATTGAGCACATTTTGTGTATTCGCCAATGCATGCAAGTAAACTCACATTTCAAGGTGAAAGCGAGAAAGAACTGGTTACGAACAGGAATGTTGCGGTTGAGAGAAATCACAGAAATCTTGAGGACAACATCGGGACAAAGGGCTCAGCAGAAGGCACGTTACAAGGGCACCTCACTGTCCAGCTAGGGATTGACATGAAAGACAGATCGAAAAATGGAGCCTTCCCTGAGTTCTTGTATGCTTTAAGAATCCTTTTAAAACCAGGAACCTGTGGGCATTTGACAAATCCATTGCCACTGTATGATAGTTGTTTATGGAGGCTGTTGCAGATCTAAGTAAACAAAGGTTCTTTCTGGATCCTTCATGTGGATGGTTCTTTTGGCAACCAAAAATGATTACCAATTACAAGGTTGTTGAATGCAGATCCTAGAGGGCCACAATGACTGCAGGTTTTCTTTCCAGCCACTTTTTCCATTAGTAGTAAACCGCTTATGCTAAGTGATCATACTGTGTTGCCTTGATTCTTGAATGACTTACACTTACATTTATTTATTTAGCTGATGCCTTTATCCAAAGTGACGTACAGCCACATTTGAGACCCAAAAGGTTACATTTCTTTTTCCAGTTGAAGTGACTTGCTTGTGGTCACACAGTGTCAGGATTTGAACCCACAACCTCAGTCTAAAGCTTTTACTAGTGTGCCACACTGCCTGACTTGCATTTTATTTGTTTCATTTTTTCCATTTATCCAGCAACAGATGACCAAGCTAACTTGGATCCCATTTGCACCTGTGTCTTTCATACAATATCTTTATCAATATTCATATTTCAAAAGAAAAACAAAGATACTCGTCTGCATTTGAAGAAGCCATGTAAGAATGACAACAATAATAATAATACATTTTATTTATATAGCACTTTCCTATGCTCAAGGCACTAGAATTAAATAATGAGTTTCATTAAAAGCTAAATAGGAGACTGGTTGGAGTTAAAATGGTGGTCCTCCAGGGGTCTCATTTGAAAAACTTTGCATGGTTTTGAGCATGAAAATATGCATAACTCCCCAAAACAGTTAAATGCATACTCCAAAAAAAGATTTATAAAACCTGGTGTACACACATTTATATGCAATTTACCTTTATAAATCACAATCATCTTGTGAATGTGCGCACATGAACTATCCTTGAACCTTGCCCAGTTGCCACCCTGAAACTGAAACAGCCATAAATGAGCTACATGCTAATCAACCTCATACATATGCAAACACGTTGCTGCAGAACTTCATTGGCTGATAGAGCAGACTCCCAGCTCATGCATCAAGTTGCTCTGCATGCATGGCATTATAGCGCCTCTCCTCTGTGCTCTGGGGGTCAGGGAAAGGCATAAGGTGCCAGTGTCTGAGTTGGCAGTCGTTACCACTTGGCACATGTATTAACCTGATTGCTGATGCAATGAACAGTACAGGCCATTAGAAACACAGCTAGTTACCTTACCAACAAGTCAGCCACCACGTACAGTATTGTCACATCTGTCAAAGTGATTTTGCCTCAAAATAATTGAATCACTTTGTCATAGTCAAGGAGGAGGAGGATCACCTATGGCTAATGACCACTTATTATTGTGCATTTTCACATTAAAATGATAACATTCTTTTTTATACTGTACAGGTATTCACGTGAACTATTCAAGGTGCAAAACAAGAACCGTTGGCACACAAATGAGTAGACCTGAACAGGGCTGTTTATCTGAAAGAACCTCCTCAATGGAATCGCCTGTGCTGCTTCTGGTGTGGCGCCTAAGAAAGACAACACAAACCGAGCACAAACAGAACTCTGGCATACTTGCAGTGCTCCTCAGACTCTGTCCACACCACTACAGTTTGATTTAAAAATGCTGACATTAGCCTCCGCTTTCACCTTTTGTCTGTGCCACTCCAGTGTTTTCGATCTCTGAATAACACTCTCCAGAGCCCTAAACATCTGAAAATGCAACTACAGCTGTGTGGGGTGGATGGGTGAGAACACAGTTTTCTGATCACACTCTGATTTGTTCAAATCAAGTCAGGTGGCTTTATTGCCGTGCCATCCATACACCGTGTTGCAGCATACAGTGATGTGAGATTGCATTCTGCAGAAGCGCCATGCGACATATGAATAAATGCAGGACAAGTGCAAGACAAATAAAGAACAATACTATACTAAAAATAGATAAATCAGTTAGCAATAAATAATAGATAACTGAATAGATAGTAAAAAGTTGAAACAGATAGTAATAAAATAACAACTAATAATAAAAACAACAGTAGTAACAGTTGTAACAGATGTACTGCATATAAATAATCTGCTAGGAGCAGATCTGAGGGCAGCGGGGCAGCACAGAGTTCAGGGTCTGGATAGCCAAGGGGTAGAAGCTGCTGCAGAACTGGTTTGGATGCTCTGGTACCTTCAGTCAGGTGGAAGTGGGACAAAGAGACCAGGGGAGGGGTGGGGCTGGTCCTTCACGATGCTGTGGGCTTTGCAGATGCATCACTGTATTAAGATGTCTTTAATGGAGGGCTGTCATAGGACCTAATGGTCAGAGACACTGCAGCTCCCAAACCAGACAGTGATGCAGCTGGTCAGAATGCTCTCAATGGTGCCCATGTAGAATGTGGTGGGAATGGAGGGTGTAAGGCATGCCTTTTTTTAGCTGCCAAAGGAAGTGGAGATGCTGCTGCACCTTCATGGTTATTTAGGTGATGAGAAATGACCCAGTAAGGTCAGCTGGCAGGTGCGTACCATGGAATTTGGTGTTCTTGGCCAATTCTTTGCACTGTAGAACCCCTAATGTGCAGTGGGGTTTGGACAGCATGGGCCTTCCTGAAGTCAAGAATCAGCTCTTTTGTCTTGTCCATATTAACAGATGGATTGTTGCATCAACTGTCATTATCTCCATTCTGTAAGCTGATGAGACCCCGTTGTGTCATCCGCACACTTAATGACGGTGTTTGTGCTTATGATGTAGCCCTTCCCTGACTGGATCCTGCTTATTACATCTCATTCCCTGATTGGTCACCCTTCATGGAAAAAAAAACATATTAAGGCATAGAAGAGATACTTTCTATGGTGCTCGTTGTGTCTAAATTGTGTTTTGCACAGTTTAAATGCTGAATACCTGCACAAAAGGCAAATAGTTTACCAATAGCTACAGTTTTGTGATAAATCCTATGGCCAGCGGTGTAACCATCCCTTCAGGGTTCGCTGGATTTGTGTAAATCTTCGAAGCTGTAGGCTGATGACAGTATCATATGAGTTTTTGGTTATTTTACCGTGGCCGGAAATGCTTTTGTAAAAGATGTGAAGATGCTAACGTAAGCAGAGATTTCTTTTGTTTTAAAACACCATTTTTAAAAGAAAATGTAGCAGTGTGGATGTAGCATGAGTCTCTTTCTAAAATGGCAGGCTAATTCTCGGACTGCCACTTCATGAGCTACCATGCTGGCTCCTTTTTGTTGGTTTCTGCCTCTCACCTGCTGTCTTCTGTCAGATCATGGCAGCATGCCTGTTTACCTGGAATGAAAGTCTGCATTACAGGACATTCAAACCTTCCTGGTTTATGTTTCACAGACCAAGATTCTAGCTCAGTGTTTCCCAACCTCGGTCCTGGGGGCACACTGTGGCTGCAGGTTTTTGTTTCAAACATCTTCTGTTTTTCATTGGACTCCTGGGTTAATTAAGTGAACTGTTATTTCCCAAGTTCTGTGTTTTGGGAACAATACAGAAATTAGAAAACTAAGCTTGGTAAAAAATAAATAAATAAAATGTGCCAAGCAGTTATATGGGAACTAGCCATGTGCGCCCAACTACATTGCACATGTTAAAGTTGTCTGTGAAGGGCTCCCTGTTTAAACGCGGCTGCCAGTCATGAACTGGGCCCTTCGTCGCACAGCATTATGATTTTTTATAAGGGAAACAAAATTACAAAAGAAAATCCTTGGATATTGATTCGATAGAAACGGCCTACTCAGAATCACTGTCCGAATTGTAATTATGTGGTGGTGTGGGAGCATTTCTGCTTCTGTCCGTTCACAGTCCGTCTCGTTTTCACGACGCTATCGTTTCCTCTCATGATGTCTTCTCAACCTTTCTCCAATCTCGCAGGTTGCTTTGTGTCAATCCAATGAGTTAGGCAATATACACGGAGCAATGGTTATAAAAGGGGGACACATAGGTATCCAGGCTCTTTAAAGCATAAACAGGGATCACTTCACTGAGATGTGAGCAAGCTATGGTACAACTGTGTGACGCGCAGTACTCGCCGGCTACAACGTAAAAATAATAATTTCCGGAACGTGCTGTTACGTTGTCATTCATTTTACCACTGTCTTTCTTTCATTCATATGTTACGTTTGCACGTACCTTTTATCTTCGCCAATCTCATTCTCTAACCAGGCCTCAGGAGCTAACCAGCGTAACACTTTCCACCACCCCTTTCGTTATTCCGGCACATTGTTGACATCCGTGAGTAACAACAACGTACTAAACTGGAAGGTGGTCTACGCATGCGTGGAATTCGCGGACAAAGATCAAGATCTAAATGAAGATCTCTTTAGTTAATTTAAAGCACAACAATTTGTTTAGTTTGAATGTCTGTGTTTTGAGGTGTGACTGGCGTACTACAATCTTCAGTAGTATCAGCCTGGAGGAGATTCTTAATACAATGCCTATGTTTTAGCTGTCTCTCTACTGCCATCTAGTGCTTCTTCTTCTAATTCATTCGCGGACAAACAAAGATCAAGATCCAAATGAAGATTATATATAGAGATAATGTATTTTTTTCTTTTTAACAGTATTTTCATCTTGATTTTCATTCTACTTTTCTAGGTGTTCTAATTGTTTAATTAATCCATTATTTACTAATTAGTGGGTCTGATGCTAAAGTAGTTGCAGCCTTTGATAATTCAGTGTTATTTGCCTGGGTGTCTGCTCTGCTCGTTTTTAATTGTCATTAATAAGATACAACGAAGCACAGAGAAAGGGCAAAATATAATGAAATCAACAAAAGAGAGTTAAGCATTTAAATTTATAGCAAAAGCAGAAATGTTTCTAGATGTCTTATAAATGTAAAATTCATGCTGCTCTGTTTCAGAATAAAAGAAAATAAAATACCAGCTAATTAAATGAGATCAGTGCTATAAGGTGTTGTCACAGGGGGTCCCCAGGACCGAGGTTGGGAAACACTGTTCTAGCTGACGATACATAATAAATCCTTGAAGTTGGATTAAAGGGGTTTGGTCTTGAGGTGGACATCAAGGCGGATTAAAAAAAAAAGTAGGAGTTAGGTTGGATGGAAGAGAAGGATCACAAGTTTTAAAAAAATGTCAAAAGAGTGAAACAGGGGGAGCAATCACTACACCCATCCAGGATCAGAGAGCGGTGTTATTGACTGCAAGAAAGACAGACCTGGTAGTCCGTGGTCAATGTCTTAGAGTCGTTTCAGGTGGCTTCATCAGTAAGAAAGTTCTTTTCAGATAGACGACTAGGTCAACCCATGGACCACCTGACGTATGCTCATGGACCACACTTTGAGAACCACTGTCTTAAAAGGAAGCATGTAATCAGTGAAGATGTTCAGATATTACGTGTCATTCCAAACTTTGTTGTATTTGCGTTAAAGTATCGGATATGTGCTACACAGACATACCCCCACAGCATTCCGATGCCGTTACATCCTGCTTTTTTGACACACAGCATGACAGCTCCAAGGAATCAAGGGGATTTCGCATCATTCTGGTCCTGACCTCTTTGTTAACTGGAATTCATTGAAGCAGACCATGGTCAGTGTTTGTGTTTCTTAGCCCAATGCATCCTCAACCTCTTGTTATTCCATCAAAGGAGCGGAACTCGGTTGGATCATCAGCTGTCATGCTGCATTTGTGACAAGATATGATGAGCTGTGCTGATAATCCTCTTTTGGCTCCTGTTTCATACTGAGCTGTGAGTTGTCCGCCTGTAGCTCTCTGCACAAGTCTTGTACCCTTTCATTAATTGTTTGTTTCTGTCCACAGGACTTCTGCAGGGTGGAATTTTTTTTTTTTTTCGGGTGGTGAGCCATTGTTGATACACCCATTCCACTGTCTAGCTGAAAACAAAGTTCTTGTTCCCTGTAAAATGATACTGGGGTGACTGGCACCCACTGCCATGCCCTGTTCAAACCGACCTAAATCTTTGGGCATTCCTGTTCCCTCCCTGAATTCCACACACTGAATGGGGAGGACGTGTCAGAATAAGAATAAGTTTAAGGATAAGAATAAGATCAATTTACCTCACAAAGTAGTATATACCCAAAAAGCAGCCACTTGGTACACAGAGCTCAGTTAATTACATTTCAGGTTGCTTGATAAGGCAAACAACTATGGCCTTGTGGGTGAAGTTTTGGACTGTTGTGCAGAAGGCTGCCCAGTTCAATCCCCTGAACTAACCTGAAGCAAGTCACTTAACTCGCAAGTGCTGCAACTGTACAAATAAAAGAATTTTCGGAAGCTGGAATCCATCAGGGTGGCATTTGCTGCAAGGCAGGGCACCAGTCCACCTTAGGGCACAATCACTCGTATTATTATTATTTGGTGACTTAGAACATTAGGGACACAATCCGTTACTTTTTTTTTTTTGTTTGTTTTTCCAGTTAGATCTCAGGGAGGTGAAGGGACCTACTCATGGTAACACAGTGTCAATAGCAGGATTTGAATTCACAGCCTTAGGGTCTGAAGTCCAAAGTCCTGTACGCCACACTGCCTAATGCCACACTCATGGAGGAGGATTTAGAGCCTACAGTTAACCTCACCTGCATGTCTTTGAAGATGAGGGAGGAAGAGCTTAATACAACCTAAATGGACATGGGGAGAACACACAAACTCCTCATGAACAAGACTGGGCATGGGAGTCAAACTTTTGATATTGGATAACCCACAAATGTCAGACTAAAGTGGAGGGTTTTTTAGTCACTTATGAAAGCACTAGCACCACTAGAATTGCTTCACACTGAGAGAAGAAGGAAATGATTTGTTTAATTGCATGTACTTCTCTTTGCTGTTTTGTAGACTGAGTCAGTAGCAGAGCAAATTGATTTATTAGGCAATATAGGCGGTTACCTGATGGGAGGTGTTTATGAAAATTGAGGGGTGTGCACATCGGAGAGGGCCCCGCCTCCTTTATCTCCATCCATGTTATGAATACTGAGGGGTGTCGTTTATGAAAGTTAAGGGGTGTGTGCTCTGGATAGTGCCCCACCTCCATCCACATAATGGACACCAAAGGGTGGCATTTATGAAAAATTAAGGGGTGTGTGCTCCGGCCATTGGCCTGCCTTCATCCACATTATGAACACCAAGGGGTGTTGTTTGTGAAAGTTAATGGGCATGTGCTGTGGACACTGGCCTGCCTAAATCCACGCTATGGACACTGAGGGTCATTACTTAAAAAAGTTAAGTGGCGTGTGTTCCAGACAATGTCCCACCTCCATCAATGTAATGCACACCGAGCTCCAGACACTGCTCCTCCTCCCCGCCTGCATCCACTCTATAGACACGTGGGGCACAGTTTATGAAAATTAAGGGGTGTGCACACCAGACAGGGCTCCATCTTCCTCCCTCCGTACACACTATGAACACCAAGGGGCACCATTCATGAATGTTAAGGGGCATGCACTCTGGACAGTGCTTCACCTCCCCTGTTCCCTTCCACACTATGTACACTGAGGGGCACCATTTTGGTAAGTAAAGCAGAATGCATCCCCACCCTCCATATGGGTTTCGACTGGCACTGGTCACTAGTTACTATTTTTGTGAGTTTGCCTTTTCTTTTGTACATTCACTATTGCCTCCTGGTCTAAGTATGCTGCAGCCACCTGAGATGCTGGGAAAATGAAGAGAGCTGCACAAAAGTATCCTGTTAATGGTGACACATACATAGACTGTGGAAAGCCTATGCGGGTCTGGGTGGGATTTTGGCTTTGGAGAATCACAGTTTAATTTTCTGCAACGTCCCATCAAATGGAATTTTTATTTTCCTGTCATCCCTTGCCATCTGACGTGCAGTTTGTTATTGACCTGGACATTAAGACCCTCTGTTGTTACAACAAACTATTTCTTTAGTTTTTACTTTTGTTTTGTAATGATGTACGGCCATTATTGTTGTAAAACACTTGGAGCTACATTCATATATTAAAAATAAACATTGTTGTTCTTGGATCTATGAATCAAAAGTGCTTACCACCATGCTGCTCTAATTTCTAAAATTTTCTGAATAAAAGTTTCAAATGAAAACAAATCATTTAAAAATGAAAAGAAGCAATAAAAAATGTTATGAGGTTATGCCTGGTTGGCAAGGGCTTGCCAGGGGGCAGGTTCACTGCCAAGCTGGCACAGGTCAGGCGGAAGTCTCATAGGCAGCCTCCGGTAATGAATGAGCCATGCTGGGCTCCTTTTCTTCCTGTGATCATCCCTCTTTGAGTGTATGTTTGATTAATAATGCCCGTGTATTTTATTGATTTTTGGCCTTCTTGGTGTTTGTCTAGATGTGGAGGGCTGACACAATCTTTTATCCATCTATTATATCGAGTTAATGTACCGAAGTGAGTACATATTGAGACATTGAGAGCTGAGCTTATAAAAGACTTGGCGACCATCCTGAATGACAATGCCATGAACTGAATGACCCAAAGTTAACGGCTAGATGGGCTTAGCAGAGGCTTTACGGAAATGCAGCACTTGACGGGCAGTGGCAAAGTTTCAAATGGAGGAATAGCAGTTTAGAAAGCAAGACGAGAACAGGTGGGCCTTGTACATCGATTTAAATGTTACAACTGATGGAGCCTGACAAAAAATGCAAAAAGAAAATAACAAACTGTAACATCATAGACCAAAAAAAAAAATTAGCACGGACATGTGAGAGAAAACATAACAGTAGAGCTCTCCTGCAGGCAATACATGAAAAGTGAATATTGGTGGCATAAACCTAATAAGAGCGCTTGCTTCTTGAAATTACACCAAGAAAATTATTTATTTATTTATTAGACACCTTTAACCAAGTGACCTACAAAACAAGTTATAATACATAAAAGAATAAAGGTTCAAACATCAGAAGCAAAAAAGTGAGCACAAGGGAGTAGAACTACAACAACATTATTATACTGTACCTGTGAGTAGACTAAGGCAAACATCAGCACCCTAAACTCTTTGTCAGTACAACGGCAGCCATCCTGTAGAAGAGAAATTAAACTAGTTACATTCTCAGAAGACACTGAAACATGAGTATGTTGGGCGCAGGTCCAATAGTCAAAGGGACAGCTTTGGAGCAAGAATGGAGAAGCAATGTCTAGTCTTGGCACATTGGGCAAGAGGAGGGACGGTCAACAGACAGGTGGAATGGAGACTTCCTGAAGAGACACATGGAGAGGCTAAAGACTGGAGATCCTGAGGAGTAGAACAATTCAGAGAACAGGTCAAGATGAAGAGTTTTGAGCTAGATCCTTGCAGCAAGTGGAAGCCAATGGAGGGACTTTAGGAGAGGAGTGACATGAGGAATGGAAAACACCAGCTGAGCAGCTGCATTGTGGAGGAGCTGAAGAGGTCCGATAGCCGCTGAAGGAAACCCCAGCAGGAGAGAGGTGGAATAGTCCAGCTGAGAGTGGACCAGTGCTTGATAAAGGAATTGCATGGCATAAATAGTGAAGCAGGGTTGAATCCTGTGAATATCAGAAGGAAGGAAAGGACAGGTTTGATTCTTCGATGAAATATATTCAAGGAATGAAACTGATGAATCCAGAGTCACAACAAGATTCCTGACTATGACTGATGGCTAAAGGGTGGCATCTTCAAGAGCAATGACTAGGAGAACATTAAGAGAAGACATGATTGAACTGTTTCAAATTATGAAGGGAATTAGTCCAATGGATCGAGACTGTTACTTTAAAATGAGTTCATCAAGGACACAGGGGCACAGTTCGAAACTTGTTAAGGATAAATTTTGCACAAACATTAGGAAGTCTTACTTCACACAAAGAACCATAGACACATGGTAAGCCACCAAATAGTGTGGTGGACAGTAGGACTTCATGGACTTTCAAAAGTTGACTTGATTTTATTTTAGAAGAATTAAGTGGATAGGACTGGTGAGCTTTGTCTGGTTCAATGGCCTGTTCTCATCCAGATTGTTTTAATGCTTAAAGACAAATCTGGGGAAGGAGAATCAGAAAGCAAATGCAAGATATCTGACTTTTAAAGGTTAAGTTTAAAGTGAATCGTCTATGTTGAGATGGCAGAGAGACAGCTTGTGATCTGGGCTGAAACGTATGGATTATAAGAGGGAAATTACAGGAAGATCTGTGCATCTTCAGCATAGAGGTGGTAGGGGAAACCATGAGAGGAAATAACATTGTCAAAAGGGCGGATGTAGAGAGAAGAGAGAAGTAGATCCAGAAGTGATCCTTGAGGCAAACCTGTGGAAAGGACAAGAAGTTAAAGGCCTTTAGACACAAAAGGATTGGTCAAAAAGATGAGACTTCAAGCAGTCCAAAGCAGAACCACAGATTTGAAATTTATCAAGGGAAGACATAAACAAGGAATGTTACTGGTATCAAAAGCTGATGAGACGTGAAGAAGGATAAGGACAGAGGAGAGAGTAACAGCTCAAGCAGATCTTTATGTGACCAAATGCAGTGCAGTCTCAGTAGAGTGATCCTCGTGGAAACCAAAATGAAGAGGATCTTGTAGGTCACTGGCAGGGAGAAAAGAGGAGAGTTGTCTGTGGACTATGCTGTCTAGAATCTCAGACAGGAATGGCAGGAGGGATACAGGACAGCAACTCTCAAGGGCAGATGTGTTAAGAGAGGGATTCTTGAGAACAGGAATCACATGGGACTTTCTGAAATCAGTAGGGAAGATAGCAAAGGCCAGTGGGCAATTAGAAAGAGAGGAGATGCAGGGGATCAAGGAAGAAGAGATAGGCTGAAAAAGATGTGAGGGAATAGGGTCCAGTGGTCTGTAGTTACGGAGCAGGTCAAAAATGACATATTTATCAAGACATTAAAAAGCATCATGGATGGGCTCAAAGGAAGGGGTCTTAGAGAACCGGGGCCATGTAGCAAACTAAGCAGAGAAATGTTTGAATTACACTCTTAAAAATGATGGTTTCTTAATGATGTTTTATTAGTTTGTGTGGCTCCTTGTAAATTCGTCACTTGACAAAGCACCATTTCAGACTGAGAAGGTTCTTTGCATATCAGATTGATTCTCTGGGCTTAGAAAAAGTTCTTATATTGTGGACGAAACTGGAATCTTTAATGTATAGTAGACTACCTAGCAGGATATGGAAGGCAGAACTTGGACTGTGTTGTACGCTTCAAGAGTCCTTTTAAAATTTGGAACCCACTGGGATTTTACAGATCTGTTAGCATCCATTCATGGATAACTATGGAATCCTGAAGCTATCTGGAAGTTTCATGTTTATGGTTCTATTGGGAACCAAAAATGATTCCTCTATTCCATCCCTCTAAAGAGCCACTTTGGCACCCTCGTTTATAAGACCATATTGGTAGGGCAGCTTGAGAAGCACAGTAGCCAGTCAGTCAGTCGTGGGTCATGGGGGGTGCTGGAGCCTATCCCAGCTAGCACAGGCTTCAAGGCAGGAATAAACCCTGGACAGGGCACCCAGTACAGGAGTAGGAATTCAAAACAGATTGGGGAACAGTAAACCATACGGCTCACTGTATAGCCTCGGAGGGGTTACAATAAAGAAATGTCTTTTGTAAAAAATACATGTAGGAGCTTTCAATACAGAAGTAGGGATTTAAAATTTGAATTTAGACAAATAGAATATATCATCATAGTGTGCTACAGTGAATAATTCCATGGACCTCTAGAACTTGACTTTATGTTATTTTGGAGAAATGAGGTGCACTCTTAAAAATCGAGTCAGGTCAGGTCAGGTCAGGTTGGGGAGCATGTACTGGTACAGCGTGTTGCGGCACCCGCCACACGATGAAACAGTTCGGGATCCTAGTTGGCAACCCCCCAGACAGACACGTGGCCCAGTCCCACCCTCCAGAAATGACCCTCTATCTTCCACAACCAGGTGTTATGTGAGCCTCCTCTTGGCCTGGTGCAGCCACTCGGGTCCTCAACAACGAGGATCTTGTGAATCTGATCACCCTCTGGGAATCGTGCCACATGGCCGTAGTGCCGTAAGTGATGCCCCCTCACAATGCAGGTAATGTGCCTCATCCCGGACTCTGTGAGCACCCGCTCATTGGGTGCTTTACTGGCTTGTTTGGCTCCTCGTAGAACCCTTGCTTGACCACCATTTAATTTTAGAAGGGTTCACTTCATAGGAAATTGGTTTCTTGTATTTTTGAAAAGTTCCTAGTTTGAGAACAAAGCAGAAATCTTTGATGATTAGTGAGCTACCTAGCAGGATGCTGATAGATCAAGAAAACCTAAACTTAGCCCATGTAGTGAAAATCCAAAATCAGGAAAATATTGGTATTCCATAATCTGTTATAATTTTTTCATAGTTATTTATGGAGCCTGTTATGGATCTAAATAATGAAAGTTTTTTTTTTTTTCTGGAACCTTTAAATGGATGAGTCTTGTGGGAACCAAAAATGTTGCCTCTAATGGCATTACTCTGAAGAACTCCTTTAACACCTTTATTCTTAAGAGTGTGGATTGTATTGGTGAGCATTGCTGGGCTGAATGACCTTTTCTTGTCAGCACTTTCTAAAGTTCTAAATGATTTAGGAGGCACAGCTAGGGCAGCCTCCATATAGCCATCTGAGGTCACTCAGCATTTAGGGAACTACAAGAATTGTATCAAGGGTTTGCAAAATCTTCCTACTCCATGATGCCTAACATGCTTAACATTACATTTGCCATTAATGTGTGTGTGTTTTTGTTTTATATTGACATTGTCATTGATAGAACTTTATTCATCCCCAGGGTTGAAAATTGGCTTTTTACAGAAACTCTTTAAATAAATAAATAGGTAAATAAATAAATACAATTTGGTCTAAATACACACAAAAATGACTATAAAGCAAGAAAATTAAAACAAAAGAAAAAAACAACTGAGGTGCCAGTCCCAGTCTCTGTAAAGCATTAGCCAGGCATATTACTGTTGGTATAAAGGAGCCCCTGTAGCGTTTCTTGACACACTTCTGCTGAAAAATTCGTTGGCTGGATCATAGATATTGTGTAACTTGTGACTTTTGTTATATGCCAGAATGGAATGATAAATAAAGGCTCCTTGGGCAGTGTTCATGTGGGTACACCATCTCGTGAGTGTTATTGCCGGTGTGCCATTCGAGAACCCGGCGTCCAGTTCAGGGCTGGTTCCTGTCAAACTGCTCCTTGTGATATGAACGAAAGCTTTGGTGTTATCATCTCTTATCACTTGTATAGCAGCCACCGACTGAGAGTGCTAGTTGGTACAGGAGGTTCGTTATCAGCGATTCAGGAGCTGATAAAAATCGTGGACATTCAGACAGACTACACTTATAAAAAACAGCAGTGCTATTTGGACCGTTTCTTACAGTGCGATGTGCAACAAAAGCTTATAACTTTATGAATCGGCGTTAAATGCAATCACTTAATCGTGTTTTGAAGGTGCAGGCTGTTCGGCACAATTTCTTGACCTGTTGTACCAAGACGAAACTCGAGCCACCACGACCCTTAAATTGGCTTAAACGGGTGTGAGAATGCATGCTGTGTTGGGTTGCGTCGATAAGCACTGCTGGGTTCGAACTGGACATTTGCCTATATGGGTATGCGTTCTCATCGTGACAACATCGGCTTCTCTCCTGCTGGGGCTTCGGTATTCCGTCCACATTCCAAAAACATCCACTTTAGCTTTCCGTTAACCTGTGAAGTTGAATTGTCCCTCATTAGAGCAAGTGTGCCTGAATGTGCCCTGAAGTGGGCTGCATTGCTTCTAAATGCTGCATGGCAGCTCTAAACAGAAAAAAGACCCTCTTTTAAAATGATCTGGCTGATTTGTTTGTCTGATACGTATATTTATCACACATATGCATTCAATGCACCGCGCGGTTTTGCCTTTAACCGATCTGTACGCACGCGCATTCTCTTAGTGACCCAAGACGTCTGAATCAGGCTCTGCGTGTCCTTCTGATAGCATATGTGTGGCTTCCTGAAGGTCCGGTACCGTCTTTGCAGGTTCCTGAAGATGTGTGCGTGCCGACTTGCACAGCACCTGACCGACGGATCTCCTGCAGTTTTAACGACCCTTCCTCTAGGTTGTCATGGAGATCTCATTTACTGGGACCTGCAGCTTCAGGTGTGAATGGGTTCGCCATTAACTTGAGTACGTGCGTTCAGATTTCGCGTGTCCACTCAAAAAATGAACTATTGGGGATTGGTGTTCTTCAATTGAAGTAACTTTAACATTAAATAATTATGTTTGCTGTTAAGTTGTGCATACCTCTTTCTAGTTACATTGACTGGTTTATACTTAACTGCGGTACTAGGATGTTGTACCGTGTTAGCCATTATAGTGAGAAGTCAAACAAATTACATGTTTTATTGGCTAACTGAAAAGACTGGGCCTGAGCTGCCTCAAAAGCTTGCGTATTCTAATCTTTTTAGTTAGCTAATAAAAGGTGTCATTTTGCTTGACTTCTCACACCTTAACCGCGTGAATCCTGCGCAGACCACACCACAAAGCGCATGCGCGTTGAGCGACCAAATCACATGTAATACTCATTATTGCGGTCCTTTCTGTCGGCGCGTTGTCACCCTATCCAGTTTGGTGACAGTGTTTGGTCAATGTCGCATGGCTAACAATGGCGCGGCTGCGGATGTGAGACTCTGCTAGTGGAATGAGAATCTGCTATTACTGACTTCAAGTGGTAGAAAAGGAGAAGGTGGAGTGTCAGACCAACTGATCAAAAGCGGCGAAGGAAGGGAGTGATATTCTAAAAAGTGAGTGGGGGAACCTACCAGAACAGATGCATTTCAGACGTTTTTGCTTGTCTTCCTTGCGTTTTGAGAATCTGTTGCATCATATACAGCCCTTCCTTCATCACCCATATAACCAGCCTCACCATTTTGGATACACTTCTGCTGCTGTTAGGTAGCCTACCATATATTAAATATTTCAGGCGTTTTCAAAGCAGAAGCAGCCAACTTCATATATAAAGAACCCTCCCCATAATGAAATGGTGCTTCGTGAAGCAATGGTTCTACCGTGAACCTATATAAAGAACCATAAAGTGTCATTAAAGAACCAGTCTTCTTAAGAGTTCAGTCTGGCCATTCTCCTCCGACCTCTCTCATCAACAAGTTGTTTCCGCCTGCCTTTCACTGGACTTTTTTTTTTTGCACCATTAGGAGTACAATTGGGAGATTGTTGTGTGTGAAATCCCGCAGGAGGTCAACAGTTACAGAAATACGTAAACCAGTCTGGCTGCCACCAACAATCATGCCGCGATCCAAATCACTGAGATCACATTGTTTTGTTTCCCCAGTCTGGTATTTCATATGAACATTAACTGAAGCTCCTGACCTTTACCTGCGTGACTTTAATGCATTGGGCTGCTTCCACATGATTGGCTGATTAGATAATTATATGGATACGCAGGTGTTCCTAATAATTTACTAAGTGAGTGTACACTCACATTGACTTATTGTGGACATTATCTCCGTTTTTTTTCAGTTTCTGTCTTTAGTGACCCAGTGGGTGGAGTTCTGTTCTTAACCCAGGATTATGGGGAGGGACCTTCACACACCTAACAACAATAATATCCTTCAAAGTCCAGCTCCTCTAGTGCTGCCTATGCAGAGAGGTCCCTGCCCTGTGGTTGTGGGTGCGCAAGGTACTGAGGCCTAAGCTGAAGGTGTGGACAGCTGAATGAAATGCCGATGTAGTTAACGTTACACCCTACGTGGTGACCAAGCCATCAAGATAATTGATGGTGAGCCGGCCACATTGACCTCCATTCTAATTAGAGTGTCACGGGAGAACAGCACTCTGGTTTCTGGGTTGATCCTCACCCTAGGAGTGCACCAGGAACGCAACCCCCTACCCCCACTCTTGGACGAGTCTGCACTTTCATCAGCTTATGGGATCTCTGACTGACTTTGCCGGCGCAGGACGGGCGCGGTGTAAACAAGTTTCATAAGCGGCTATTTTTAGGCGAGCTCCTCTTCCAGGCGGCTCTGCAAACATCTCCTTTCAGGTTAATTAGATATCAGAGTCTAAAAGAAACAGTTCAAGCAAAAGAAAACACAAAAAAGTTCGGTGTCACGATGTCTGAGGGAATTTGCCCGTGTACTTCTTGCAATGTGTGTTTGAGTGCCTGATAACGAAGTCGCCGAGGGAGGAAGGCGGAGGAGGCAGGGGATGGGACAACCGAGTGTTTCGGTTACTTGCTTTCACATTCGCCTCCTTTGGGTCTTGTCCAGCAAGTTGCGTGTCAATACCGGGCTGCACCTGGCCGCCAACGCAGCAAAAACAGAAAACAAAAAAGCAACAGCACCGGCTGAGGTCAGGTCTAGACATGCGGTGGCACAGAAAAGTAAACCAGGGATTACTCTCCACCGAGCGGTGTCATCCGACTTGGGGTACCGATGTTTACAAAGCGCTTTGCAAGAGTGACTCGGCAGTTTCCTGGCAATTACCATAAGCACTCGCAGTACATCCGTGTAATGAGATCAGTAAAATCAAATCAGTAGGGAAAAAAGTGCTGACCTCCACAAAATCTGACTGACTCGATGGGGTCCCAGGAGTAAAGTTACATTGGACGGGAGATTTGACAGGATCGGAATCACTGCTCAGAAAACGGGATGACGCTGCAAGAAAACGACTGCAAAAACAGGCAGGAGATCATTAAATCAGGACAGGACTTAAGACGTAACAGGATAAGACCGAACCCATGTGAGGAACAGAAGTCTCGAGAGGAGGCTGCAGAAAGCAACAGGAGAACGTGATCGGCTAACCATAAACACCCCCCACTCCTGTGTCAGCTACAATATCGAGCGGGCGCAGTTCTAGGAATCGGAGCACTTAAAGCATTGGAGTTGCATTCTAGGGAAACCGCTTTCTGACTTCCAGTGAAACATAAACACTTTATGGACTTAGCCTAACCAAACCCTCAAGAAAAACATGCTTATATGAGAGCAGAAAATGGTGGGCAAATATTTTATGACATTATAGGATATATACTGGAAAAGTTTTTAGGCATTGATTCATCAAGGTATTGTATGATCGAAGGCTGTGACAACAGCGGGATCAGACGGTGAAGGCTCACCAGAGAAGAATGCAGTAGTCATCCCTGAAGGAATAGCACTGTCACGTGTACAGAGTGCGGGGAAATTCTTAGTTGTCTGTCCAATCAACGTGCGCACATCAACAGCACACTCTGCATACGTAACTTTTATAGTAGCCTGCAAAAGTCTGGGCACTCTTATTTAAAATGTCTGCTACTGTGAAGAGTTAAGAGAGCAGAAGATGAACTGATCACCAAAAGGCATAAAGTTCAAGATGACACATTTCTTTAATATTTTAAGCAAGAGTACATATTTTATTCCATCATTGACAGGTACACAATACCAGAAAAATGAAAAGGGCCCGAAGCAAAAGTTTGGGCACGCGACATGGTCAGTACTTAGTAATACCCCTTTGGCAAGTATCACGGCTTGTAAACGCTTTTAGTAGCCATCTAAGAGTCTTTCACTACTTACTTGGGGTATTTGCACCCATTCATTCTTGCACAAGGCTTTGAATCCTGCAAAATTCTTGGGTCATCTTGCATGCACTGCTCTTTTGAGATCTGTCCACAGATGTTCGATGATCTTTAGGTTGGGGGACTGTAAGGACCATGGCAAAACCATCAGCTTGTGCTTCTTGAGGTGTTCCATTGCAGATTTTGAGATGTGTTTTGGATCATTATCTTCTCGTAGGACCCATGCTTTTTTAGCTTCAACTTTTTTTTTTTTTACAGATGGTGCGATGTTTGTGATGCTCTGTGTAAGAAAGGTCAGAGCTGACTATACTTCCTTAGAAGGTTGGCATCCTTCAACATCTGCAATAAGATGCTGCAGATGTTCTACCAGACGATTGTGGTGAGCACCCTCTTCTACGTGGTGGTGTGCTGGGGAGGCAGCATA